>NW_015161449.1:325499-341289 GCF_001447785.1 Gekko japonicus
CCCCAGAATATATGTCTTCATTATCTAGAATAGCAAGCTGGCACAGTTTGGCTTAAGGCCCTCCCTAGACAGGGAGGTATCTTGGAAAGAGTTATGACACCTACGAAAGAGAGCAGTTCACACACTCAGCCATTCACACACACCCCTCAGGAATTTCCCCCTTACAATCATTGCAAACTAAAAACAGAATTTGAGTTTGACATTTGGAAGCTCCAACTTGTTTAAAATACAGCACCCAGAGTTCTTACTGGAACCCTTCATAATGACTACGTAACACTTCTTTTGTTACAATTACATTGGTTTCCACTTTGCTTTAGAGACCAATTCAAGGAGCTGGCTTTGGCCTTTAAAGTATGAAGTGTTTTGGATTTGCAGTATCTAAAGAGCTATCTCCTTCCATATCAACTTGTTTAAGCCCTGAGATCAGTGAACAGGGCAGTCTTGGGGAAACCTGATTTGCCTGAGGTAAGATTGGCAGGGTCTTTTCAGCTGTTGACTCTAGGTTGTGGGACCATCTTTCCCATGAGGTGAGATTGCTGGCATCTCTTCAGCTGTTCTGGAGAAACCTGAAGCCACTTTTTATCTGGAAGGCTTTTGACTAATGATGGCATCATGTCTCCCATTTACTGTGTTTTTATTATATTTTCATGTTGCTTTTAAATATTTAAGATAGTTTAAAAGCTGCTGTGAGTAGCACTGGGGGACCCTAACTAGGGTTGAAAAGTGGTATACAAAAAACTAATTAAATAATTCCCATCAATTTATTTAAATTTGGCACTGCACTATGCCAAAATGTATAAATTTAGATATATGTAAATCTATGGGCCTATACAGTGGTACACTTATGTATATATGCATGCTCCAACCATGTTCCTTGGGTGTTCATAGCACCAGCATGTCTGGCATATGAGTATATGTATTTTTCTCTCATCAGCTGTTACCCTATTATTACGCATGAAGAACTAACTACTGAAAGTGGTCTGTGCCATCTTTTGTTGTTTGGGAACCTGGAATATTGAATAAATCATTATGCTTGCTAATTACCAGGAAACATCAAACAAGACAAGCATGTTACTCCTCATCACTGAATTTTGTTATGCTAATTAGAGCTGTGTAAGATGTTGCTATTAAACCTGGAAAGAATGGAAAACTTCCCTCCCCCACCCCCGTATTTGCATTAATACCCACAAAGTGACTTCAAAACCTTGTGATTAGTACTTCAGTGAGATTCTGGTTTTTGAGGGGCTGCTGCCATTATAGCTACTCAGTTGTGTTTTGTTTTGCTTTTCAAATCCTGCTGTGAGCTAAATGATAAATAAATGCAACACAATGCAGCATATTTTCTCACTCTAACAACACTTCCCAACAAAAAACCCTTCAGAAGAATGTAAAGAGGCACAGATAAGAAATCAGCAATCACTCACTGCACTTCCTAACTATTACACTATTAATGTAATGACAGTTGAATTTTCATACAGCACATGATACTGTAGTGGTGGTAGTGTTTTTACAAGATTCCAGCTCCATACGTTGTAATATTAAGCAGTCCCATCAAACTGTGGGTCTCCCCCCCCCAAAGGTCTCATAACTGTAGAGTGCTGTTACCATTTACATTTTGTTTGCTACTTCTTAGCAGCTTGAATAGCTCAGGCCCCGGTCACATGGGAGGTTTTGCCACGCGAGAGGGACGGATCGGGGGCACATCAAGCGGGCGCGATCACACTGCAACATCTGGGAAGTGGCGCACACCCATCCCCGATCCATCCCTTCCAGGCAAAACTGTGCATCAAAAAAACCCCTAGAAAACACTACTACCTACCTGAAAATCCGCTGCTGGGATGGGCGTCTGATCGCCGGCGTGCCCATCTCTCCCACAGCATAGTGAGGTCCTGCTGGCCTCGCTCTCCGGTCCATGGCTTCCTCCCGGCATCTGATCGTGCCAGGGAGGACCTGTGCGGCGGCTGGGGGGATCTGTCTGATCCCGCTGCCGCGTGTCTCTTTTGGTGTGGCTCAAAAAAGCCGCACTTTGGCTGCAACTATTTCCCCCAGTGTGACCGGGGCCTCAGTTTAGCCTGGTTATGTCAAAGCTTGGGAGCTAAGCAGGCTTGGCCATGGTCACTACTTGGATAGGAGACCACCAAGGAAGCCTGGGCTTGCTATGTGGAAGAAGGCAATGGGAAACCTATTCATCTTTTGCCTGGAGCACCCTGTAAATGAAGTCACCATGAATGTGTTCTGACTCAAAGACATGTTCTTCTTGTTACTTCTTGTCCAGCAAAACTAGGACTTCTTCAGTTGACCACCATTCTGACGACATGATGCTATTCTTGTCTCAACCAACCACATCTCTAACCACAATTCAACAACATCGCCTAGAATTTTGTACTATCTCAGGCCTTAAAGTCAGTCTTACAAAATCCTACCTCTTGCCAATACATCTTGATAGCCAGACAACAACACTGAGCATTAAATCTTCCTACTCCTGGGCCTCAGAATACCTACCATATTTAGGAATCCACATACCTAAAATCTTCAAAGATGTTCTCAAATTTAATCACGAGAAATTAGCTAAAGACATTCAATCAGAACTCTCAAAATTAGCTAAAGACATTCAATCAGAACTCTCAAAATGGCACAACTTAAATTTGGCTTGGTTGGATAGATTAAACATAAAGCGCTTGTTTTACCCAAATGTATTTTTATTTTTCGCACTATTCCACTGTCCATTCCCAACTTGCTCCTACAAAAATGGCAAAAAATGCTGTTACAATTATTTTGGTCCTATAAAAATCATAGAATTAGGTGTAATACCTTATACAGGAGTACTGCAAGGGGAGGCATAAACTTCCCAAATTTACCAAACTATTACAGAGCTATCCATCTCTCTCAAGTGATCAGACTACTACATGCAGACTCCTCCTCTAATCAAATACAACAATTTGCTGCTTATACTGACACTTTTGATGTTCAAGAGACTGTTTGGCAATCTCCTAGAAACAGACCCAAAAAAATAAACACTAACCCTATACTCTCTGCATTGCTAGCAACTTGGGATCCTATGAGATCCACTCTGTTGCCTCCTATTTCATGATATCAATCATTTTTAAACCAAATCTGATTTTTGCCAGGACTCAATAATCCAGCATTCAACTCTTGGAAATGGGCTAAGGTCACTACTCTTCAAGATCTTACATCTAAACAATTATTATTATCCAAAGCTGATTTGGAAATTAAATGAGAAGCTCCCTTGGATACAATACTTTCAAATCTCACACCTTTGCACACAAATCAAACTTCACTCAATATTAAAACAACCACTAACGGCATTTGAATCTGTTATTCGTGTGGCCAGTATTTCCCAAAAAGGTCTAATCTCCAAAATACATAAAATTTTACTCTCTTTGGCTAGCAATGTACCTCTGTCATATCAGAACATGTGGCACAAGGACTGCAACACCACTCTATCAGAGGACTCCTGGAACCAAATCTGGTCTTCTCCTCCATTCCACTCCAAAATTACAACCCTTCAAAATTCTATCTCATTGGTATCTAACCCCACATAAACTAGCCCACATAAATCCTTCCTATAGTCCAAAAGGTTGGAAGAAATGCGGCAACATTAGAAATTATCTACATTGTTGGATTTCCCCCCCCCCACACAATTTTTCCCTTTTGGGAGGCAGTTCCGAATCAAATCAAGTCCTTTACATACATAGATATCTCCCCTACATCGGAACATGTATTTTTAAACAGATGGGTTGACAATTGTGGAGTAAGTACTATCATAGAAAGGGTCTCACTACTACATTTTGCAGCTAAGACTGTCATTGCCACACACTGGAAAATGACAATGGCACCCACACTTTCACAATGGTATAAAAAGTTGTGGAATTTATATATCATGGCTAAACTCTCGGACAATCTTACACGTTTTGATAAGATTCCAGCCTCTACTAATTTTGTTGCAATCTGGTTTCCTATCCTAGAATATCCCTCTAAACTGCAAAATATTCCTAAAGTAATTGATGATCTCTGGTTATGGTAATGTTTTCACTGTATTGTAGTTAACCTTTAAAGTCAGCAACAGTTTATTATATTCCTTTGAGATATCTATAGATGGTATACTGAATCTCTTGTTTCTTCATTATTGATGTTATTATTACTGTCTTCATAATGGCCTACATTTTGGTAATTTGATGTTCTTTCTAAATGTTTTATGCACTATTTTGTATTAGTTTGTATATTCACACACTTGCACTATTGTTCTTACTACTACAAACTCAATAAAAATTGATTGTATTTAACAAAAAGCACCCAGTGTTTTGGGGTTGGGTTTTTTTTGGCAGCTTCCATGCACTGCAGGAAGCTAAAGGGACACAGTGTACTTCCCTGTCTGTTTAGTAACCTAGATTCACCGAGGTGGTGGCAAATGAAGTTGGGTCTGGGATGTGTTGCATGCAGAAGATGTGTGCTAGCCAGACTTTTGCAGCTTGGCGGGTTATGCCCCCCAGCAGAATGAATGAACTTTCATGCGACTGAGTCTATCACTGAGGGGGAGAAATCCCACTTTCTTTACAGTTTTAGGAGTGTTCTATGTCCTGGCGGTTCACAGTTATTCTTCACTCAGCTATGCCATTGGGTTGTTGCTATGGTAGCCCTTTAATTTAATTAATATTAATTAAATTAGCCAGTGCCCCCCAATAAATTTAAATGCCCCCTGACTTAAAATTCCTGGCTACTGGCCTGATAAGTGATGATTCTCCCCAGCTGGGCCTATTTCCTGTCTCAGAACTTGGAGCAAGAAGGGAGAAAGGTTGCCAGACATAATGGCCAAGTTCAGACTGGCAATTTGAAGCGCTTGGGAGTTGTGGCAAAGAAGACCCGGAACAGACCTGGAATGGCTTGTTCACGGTATTCCCGTTCACACTGCAGCAAATGAAGCAGAGGATACCGTGGAGGAAGTGCAAGGGAGCATTTGCACTGTCGGCCCACCCCTGGCAGGCTGTTAGTGGCATTTTCCACGCTCCGTTGCATGTGCCTATGCGCATGGGCGCAGCAGCAAATACATCAGGATCGCGCAGGCCCCGACGGCATTGGCTGGTACAGCACCGCATATCCGGAGACATCACTGCTGCCTCTCCAGAGCAATCACTTGCACCTTCCTGCTGCCAGAGTGAGGCCAGGAAGTCAGTCAGCATGGACATCGACAGCACAGCCTGCGCTGCCTTGCTCCTGGGCGTCAGGTTGTGCCTGGCAGTGATGCAGTTCCACCAGTCCAGGATCTGCACCATCAGAGCATGGAGGGCGCTCATCCAGCACCGCTACCGAGCTCGCAAGACAGCCAGGCTCAGGGACTACCTGGCCAGATATTCCGGTGATATGGCTGGGGTGCTCAGATTGGGGGAAGAGGGTGCACCACAGCGCTGGTGGGTGTACCCTCGCCCTGCCAAGTGGTGGGAGACCTTCGTCTCCGTAGTTTTGGGAGGACGAGCAGTGGCTCCAGAACTTCCGAGATACCCTTGCTCGGCAGCCAATCCCAGGCTAAATTCAAGCAGGAGAAGGCGAACTTCTTTGAAGCGCTTGAGGTCTGGGCTCGCCTGACAGTGATCCAGTGGCTGGCCCATCCGTAGGTAGGTCAGGTGCCAGGTGGCCGGTGCTGGGACAACACGGATGATGGCAGGAGAATGGGCCATGGACACGCTGCCATGAGCTTCGTGGGACCCGTGCTGGTGAGATCCAGAGTGCGGGCCTACAGTATGCGTAGCCACTGGCCCACCAACCACATCAACTTACTGCCCTGGCCCCCCCGTCCCTGCAGGGGGAGGGGCAAGGCATCCCTACAGTACATGTGGGGGTCCACAGTGGGTGCTGGGCAGGGACAGGTGGCAGGGCGAGGGGGGCCAGTGCTCCCCTTTTCCCCCTGCCAGAGCCAGTGGGAGCCTCCCAGGAGGTCGAGCCCTGTGTTGTTGTTACAACCACCCCAGAACACACAGATGCCGGTGAGTGCCATGCAGTGGCCAGCTCCTCCTGGAGACCACGCTTCCATGGCCCCGAGAGTGAGCGGCCATGCAGGCAGGGGTGGGTGGTGGCCACGATTGGCACTCACTGTGCTGTCAGGGTGGTCTCAATCGTGGCTGGGGGAGCCAGGGGACCGTGGTGGCAGGTGGCTGCAAGCCCCTGGCGTCAGTCCCCTGCAGCGACGGTGGCCTGAGCTCAAAGCCAAGCAGCCTGCTGACCTGGCCATGCCCCTGGCACCGTGGATACCGGCCTGCTGGCTGCAGGCCCCCTCCCAACAGGGGATGTGGCCCATGCTGGTCATGTGTGTGTGTGTGTGTGTGTGATGTCTGTGGGCCTGTTTTCCAGATGCTCCAGTGACAGCTCAGCAGGAGACGAGTTCCTCAGTGCTCACTGTGGCCTCCCAGTCCACCTTGGATACTGGTTGGTTCCCATGTTGGTCGCCCACGCTGGTGTCGCACTGGGGTGCCATTGCTGACGCAGGCCCACTCATGTTTTTTCAGGAGAACCGGCCCCCGGACCTGCATGTGACCCAGGGGTGGAGGAGGTGAGCGTCGCTGCCACCCTGGCCTCATTGGTAGCACATCTATCGGCCCATGAGGAGCAGGCTGAGCGGTGATGTGAGTCTGCAATGGCAGCATGTCGGCCCCCTCCATGGGGGACCTGGCCGTGGTGACCACTGGTGGAGGGTGCAGGCCAGGGGA
This sequence comes from Gekko japonicus, assembly GCF_001447785.1. Taxonomy (NCBI): domain Eukaryota; kingdom Metazoa; phylum Chordata; class Lepidosauria; order Squamata; family Gekkonidae; genus Gekko; species Gekko japonicus. The sequence goes on from NW_015161449.1 coordinate 332,219, forward strand.
TCTAGTCGGGGACACTGGGGTCCGCATTGATGCCATGCAGGGTTGCTGGGGGGGGGTTCAAGGAGAGGTTTCTGATGTGTGCCATTTTTGCCTCGGCCCAACAGTCCAGCACATGGTTCACCTCCTCACAATCCAGCAGGCGGACTTGTGCCGCGTGAGGAGGGAGCTTGCCAGGGTCTGGACAGCTGTGGGCCTGCCCCCAGAGACAGAGGAGATGGACACAGAGCCCCTGACCACACAGGGGAGCCAAGAAGGGTGATGGGGGTGGTGGTCAGGGGGCCAGGAGCCCTTGCGTGGCCCAGCTGTCTCTGGCCCCTCACGGTGCCCCTGTACTGAGGAAGCAAGATGAGGAGGCATAGAAGGGGCAGTGGCTTTTATTCTCCAAGTTTTCCCCACCCCACAGTTGCACAATAAAGTTTCCTTAAAATAAACTTCACCTTGCTTGGTGCCCTTCCTTCAGAGGTGCATGGTCGCCTGGGTCCCTCATGCACATGGGAAAACTGACTGTATGTGGGGGCATGGGGCTGGGGGCCTGTGGCCAGACATCCTGTGGAACCCATGCTGGCCATGGCACTACATGCAGCAGGCTGGCCAGGGGTGTTTGGGGGCCCCTGTTCTAGGAGCATTGTGTCCCACCTGGGCGTGCCGCCATTCCCCTCGGAGTGCCACCACAGCCACTGTGGCCATCTCTCCCCAGCCCACACTGCAGTCTTGCCCACTCCACAGTGGACTCCCATTCTGGGCCAGGGTCCACGGCATGCGGGCGTGCCAAGGATGCAGCAATCTGGGTCAGGGCATTCTCCATCATGGCCTCATGGTTCAGTTCAGACTCATCCAGGAGCCACTTCCCCACCCTCTGCAGGGCAGAGACCCGCTGCCTCCTTGCTCTAATGACGACCATACGGGAGTTTGGAGACAGGTCTGTGAGGATGGCCCCGGGTGGCACATGTGCTGGAAGAGAACCAAAGACCTAAAGTCATTGCAGCTGCACTGAGGAGCCAGCGTGGGCCAGTGGGTGTTGGCCCTGTGGCACAGTAGGCTGTCACAAAGCATCCGCTCCTCAGGGAGGTCACACTCTGGGGGCCACACACTAACCACCCCTGCTTGGTGGGATATGCAGGAGGCCCCGGAACCCTGTATCGGGTGCCCCCGAATGCATGGGGGGGACAGCATGGCCGGTCACCTGCTGCATGGCAAGCCCCACGAGGGGGGGGTGCAGTCTCCCTCCGGAGAGGCTGCTCTCGAGGTGCCTATGGTAATGACAGGGAGGGGGGAAGACCCCTGGTTGGCAGGGCATGCGGAAAGCCTTGGAACCCTCCCCCGGGGAACCGGCATGGGGAACCAGCACGGCCACTCACCAGCTGCATGGCGAGCCCCATGAGTTGGTGTGTGGTCTCCTTCCAGTGAGACTGCTCTCGAGGGCCCTATGGTGATGACAGGGAGGGGGAACACTGATTAGGTCTGTGCCACATGGTGGTCCTTTCGAGGCTGCATGCTGTGACCTGGGTGGGAGGGAGATGGTCTGGGGCACGATGGTCTGCACACACAAATGGGAGTATGGCAATGAGTCTCCAAGGCTGAGGGGCGCTTCAGGACACCTGGGGAGTCATCCTTGGGCACTGGAACTTGGCCACATCCAGTGTGAAGCTGAGAGGGAATGGCATGAGGCAGGGTTGCCATGATGTCCACGTGGCCTCGCCACAGACTCCTGCTGTGGCCAGGGTCAGTGAACCTACCTGGCGTGGGCTTCTTGTTGACCATAGTCTCATCATTGTCCTTGGAGTCCGTCCTCTCCTGGGGTGTGAGCTCCAGAGTGTCTACATAGGGGTGACAGTAGACAGGTTGTGGGAGGCTGCCTGTGTGGACCATGGGGCCCTCCCTGCCATGGCCACCGCTACCTCTGTGATCTACCATTCTGTCTGGCGGTCGGGGGCTGCAACACATGCACAGCAAGTTCTTGCCCCCCCCCAGTGGAGTGCTGGCCTTACCATGCGATCTTAGCCAGCCGAGGTATGTACATTCTACCATGCACCTCATGAGTGTTGTACAGGGAACTCCGTGATGTGGGAAATGGCGGGGTTGCATCAGCACCGCCATGGGTTCACCCTGCGCAAGGACCCCCACACTTCTGGTTCCCCTATGTCTGCGGAAGCATGGTGGTGGTTGGGTTCCCAGAGTGCTTCAGGTGCTATGCGCCCTGTACCGGCGGCCTGGGGTCATGGCCCAAAGGGTGGCAGCCTTGTGCCAAGGCCCCCCAGGGGGGCTGGTGGAGACACTGGGGTTCCTAGGGGACCTGGGGCACATGGCGGCCACACTCCAGGGCCATATCATGGGGTGTGGGTGTCACAATCCCTGCATGGGCGGGGCCCTTTGGAGAGTAATCCCCACCTACCTGGAACTAGGACCTCTGGCACTGACTCCTCCTCATCTGGCTCCAGGGTCAGCTGGAAGCGTTCCTCTGGGGATGCAGGCTGGCTCTGTGCAGTCTTCTGCGAGCTGCTGGTGGATGGGTGGGTCTCCAGGGGCAAGCTGTTGTGAACCCTCCTGGACTTGACAGTGGCATCCCCCTTTAGGATTCCGTGCAGCTGTTTGACAAGGGACATGTTGTCTTCGCATTCCCTGTTGTGTGCCAATGTCCGCTTGTACAGCAGCCGCATTGTTTTTGTCTTGGAACGGCAAGCCTCAGCTGTACGGCGGTGGCCCCGGGCGGCCATTTCTTGAGCCACCTGCTCATAGATCTCAATGTTCCTCCCTTACTTATGGAGGGCCTCCTGCACTGAGGGATGACCCCACACTTCCAGTAGTGCCAATGTCTCTGGCCTTCTCCAGGAGGGTCCTCACGGGGCTACCATGTTGCCAGTCTGTCTCCTGGGCAACTGCCTCCCAGAGCTTTATCTCCACACGCTGGAAGCATCCCGTGGTTGCGGTTGTGCGCAGATGCGCAGATGCAGATATGCGCATAGTCGCCTGCCCCTGGAACCAGTCGGTGGCTATTATTGACTGCAGGTTGTTCCCGCCTTAGCAGCACTTGCGTTCACACTCAGGGAACCGGAATCAACCCGCTCTACACACAGTTTGCTACCGCTTTCACCTGGTACTTTTTAAACTCGGGAGGGAAGCGGCACAAGATGGCTTGAATATGGCTGAGGGACGCCTGACAGATGTGCGTGTGTGAACCCACCCCTTTAATCCGCTACTGAAAAGCTCCTGAAACATTTGGCTGCCGGGCCAAACTGCCAGTCTGAACTCGGCCAATATGTTTGCACCAGTTGCTCTTCACAGCTGATGGTGTTGCACAGGTTTTTGTACTGAAATTTAAGAAGGAAATCGTAAGTCAGCCCTTACTTTGGCTTGTATTTCATGAGAAAACAGTGGCTGCTATTGACAGCAAGCTGTCATGTAAATAATACATTGTAGGCTATATATAACTCTCAGGGTTATTCTATTGACTGGACTACACATTTTCTGTTCCCAGCAGTGCATTTGTCACTTGCAATTACAGATGGAAATCTCTGTTCCTACTGGGCTTGTTTATACAATCAAGGATCCCATGGTTGCAAACAAAATTGATACCTGATCCAGCCATCTTCCAGGCCAAGGATGTTGCAGCTGATTCCAGAGTCACAGCCCTGGGGACCCCCAGTACTCAGTCTGGGAAGATCATGAAACAGGCAAGGCAAACAAGTTAAAGGATTATGACTTTGGGATAAATCATTGTGTAAATGAGATCACAGGATAATACCCATTACAACTCAAGCAATTTTTAAAAACCCACCATTGTTATAGTACAGTTTAAATACCCCTCAGGATCCCAGGAGGACAGGCCTGCCCACAAGGCAGCTGTAAAGAGGCATATGCTTGGTAAGCTTGCTGCTTTTGCTGATGTATACACATTAACCCAGACCTCCAGTGTGACCCTAACCTATGCTCTCATTGCCTCTTCTAGCCAAGGTCGTAGACTTTCCAATTTTCCCAGGGGGGCTGGGCCTGGGCCAGAGACATCACAGGCCATTGTCACTATCTATGGAGCTGGAGCCATGTGGGATTTAGGGAGGGGCTCTCCAGAGCTTCTAAATTTGCAGAGCAGAATGACTCTCTAGCACACAGAGGTGTCAAACTCAAATGTTACGAGGGCTGGATCTGACATGAATGGCACTTTGTTGGGCCGGGCCACATGTGCCATAAAGTGTAACACAAGGTACCCGAGATATCAACTTTATCAGGATGATATGCAGAGGGGTAGTAGAAGTAGAGATATCAGCACTGGTAATGAACCTAGGTCTCAGGTTGGTACAAGAGGATTCAGTCCAGGAGGATGCAAAGAATAAATGGAAATAAGTCTGAAGAAGTGAGCAGTGACTCAGAAAAGCACATACCCAACCATAATTTTGTTAATCTTTAAAGTTGCTACTGGACTCTTACTTTTTCTATTGCTATTACAAACCACAACATTCAGAAACCAGTGGGGGAACATTTTAACTTTCCAGGACATTCAGTTGCTGACCTATGAGTAGCAGTTCTCTTACAAAGGAATTTCAAAGGGAGTTTAGAAAGAGAGACTGCTGAATTGCAACTGATAATGGAGCACAGGACAATGCAAACTCCTGGACTGAATTGAGAACTAGGTTGTTCCTCTCATTAACAATGCCTGTTATTGTCATATGGCATCTGAAATCATGTCACTCTCCAAGATATAAGGACAGATGGACTCCCATTCTAGCTGTATCTGAAGAAGTAAGCAGTGACTCATGAAAGCTCCTACCCTGACATAAACTGTGTTAGCCTTTAAGGCTAACTCTTCCTCCCTTTCACTAATAAGGAATGCAAGCTGTACTGTTAGGTTTCTTCCCCTCCCCCATCTGTTAGAAATGGAAAAGAGGATCCATATTGATCTGCCCCTTCCAACAACACACTTATTCCCTCTCCAAGGGTTTTCAGAAAGCTACATACTCTTTTCCAATCTCACTTCAGTGCCAGTTCCTGTCCTCAAACTCACAGAGAGACCCAAACACTCTCATTTTGGGTAGAATGACACCCCTCCCCTCCTCCACCTGGCTGTTGTGCATCCTACATGAAGCAGGCAGATGCAAGCCAATGCCAGTGATCTGCATCCACCAACTCACACAGCAGAACCAGAGCTTCCAGTTTCAGCACTGGACCTGGGGATCCCCTGGAATTACAGCTCATTTTCAGACTACAAAGATTAGTTTCCCTGAAGAAAATGGATGTTCTGGGGGGTGGGCTCTTAGGCATTGTACCCCACTGAGGTCCCAGTCCTCCCCAGGCCCCATCCTCAAATCTCCAGGAGTTTCCCAACCTGTATTGGGCCACCACCCCCATCCCCCAGAGGTGGACAGGGGGAATCTGGCAACCCTAACTAGGGATGTTTTAACAAGGGAGGGAGGAGAGAGGTGGAAAGAAAGCAAATAGATGGGGAGGGAGGGAGGGAGGGAGAGAGGGAGGGAGGGGGCACAAGTTTTAAAAAGATCTCAAAATTACACTCAAAACAAACTCAAGGGGTTTTTCTCTCTCCTGGACTCACCAGAAACCAGGCAGGCAGGCAGAAGTCTCCATGTGGAACCAAGCTCCTTCCCTCCTCCATCCCCCCAAAAACTTAACATGAACTCAAGGTGCTTTTCTCTGCACCAGGACTCACAGGGAACCAGCCAAGCAGGTTCAAGGCTCCATGTGCATGCCGGGTCTCCCCCCCCCCAACAAACAAACAAACAAACTCAAAACACACTCAAGGGCTTTTTTCTGCACTGGGACTCAAAGGCAACCAGCCAAGCAGGTTCAAGACTCCATGTGCATGCTGGCTCCCCCCCCCCCACCCGATCCTCCAGCATGGCTGCCCACCCCCACCCCTACCCCTGAAAACATCCCCCACCCCCGCTGCCCCAGCCAGCTCCAGTCCTCCTCCTTACCTTGGCTTTCTCTGCAGACTGTGTGCATAGCAAAGCAGCGAAGCCAAAGCCACATGCAGCCTCCAGGCTCCAGCTGAACTGAGGGCTGCTGGGAGCTGGGAGTTGGGGCTTAGCTTCCAGGAAGCAAGCCCCCACCCTGCCTGACTTCCCTCCTAGTCCCAATCCATCTGACAGAAAGCAGAGGGGGGAAAGCCCTCCACTTTCAACATGGGGGGCATGCCACATGGGGGATGTGCAAGGCTCTGGGGGAGGCTCATTAACCCATGGAAAATTTTGGGGAAGGCACCAGCTCCCCAACCCCCACATAGTTGACACCTATGCTCAGGGGTCATTTCGTAGACAAAGAGGAGCAGGAGCTCATTAGCATAACTCATTAGCATAACTTATTTGCATAAGTCTGACATCACCGGAAGTGTGTCAGAAGGCAACACCCACCGCTTAGGCTCCACTGGACTGTTTTGGATTGCTAGCTATTGGGGGGGAGGGGGAACGTGCAGATCTGTCCTCGCAGAGGAGGGAGAGCTTGTACCTGAATAAAACTTGGTCTTAAAGGTGCCACTGGACTGGCTGCTTCTTGCTCTGACTGAGGGCTGCTGGGAGCAGGGGGTGGGGCTTGTTGCATGTGCCCGCCCCCTGGGATCTTTACTGCCGGAGCTCCGCTCCTGTGCGCTCCTGCAGGAAATGACCCCTGCCTATGCTTCTGACCTCATGGTCTTAAGAGCACCAACCAACTGAATAACTTTTATGCAACCTAACCTGAGGTTTGAACCCATGCCTCCTGGGGTGACAGACCCAAGCTCAAGCTCTCTTTCCTTTCCCCACAAATAAGATCATTCGCTTCTTATTCAGAGTCTGCTCTCCTATATCTTCCTGCCTCATTTCCATCTGCATTTTTCAAGGAAAATAAGCTGGGATCCCTATTGCCTACAAAAAGCAGTATTCAGGTCTTGCTCTCTCTAACTTGACAATTGCAAAGAGACAATCACCCCTCCCTCTGGGCTGTATTCAGTCACCCAGCCTGACTAATCACAAACAGATTAAACAAAAAAAAAATCCATAGCAGCAAAGCTAAAAAGAATTCTAAAAAGGATGAAGAAAATAAAGACACTATGAAATGCAGTAGATGTCAACTTCTACTTATGTTTTAATTTCATCTCTTACAAGCCTTTTGGAAGCTAACATGATTAAGTTCTTCATCCAATTTATTAGCATCATGTTGGAAATCCATTGCTATATTAGGCTGTTTGAGTAATCCAATTAGCAAAATGTCTTTATTTAACCAGAACATTAGCTACACACAATCCCAAATGAAGTCAAGCCCATGATCCCAGAGTTCCTCTTATGACTCTGTGTATGTTTCCTGGTGAAAAGAGGTTTATTCACATAAAAGAAGCATTATTGCCCCCCATTTTGAATGAGCAAAGGTGATAGGAAGTTGTCTCTTTAAATAGATTGCTTCTTGCAATAGTGTTGACCATTGAGTCTAGGCAGAAGTTTTTGAGGGATGTGCATTTGAAAATTAAAACCCTAAACAAAAATGCCTTATTTGTTTATGTATTCATTGAAAATGCAGGGATGGGGGTGGACACGAGGAATTATGTGTATGTGTGTGTGATGATCAGCTTGGAAATCCCCACCTCCTAACATCTCCCCTCCAGAATTTTGTAAGTTCTCAGGGACATGAGCAGGGTAATTTTCTATTTCCCTCTTTTGTCATTTCTTGACTCTCAGCTATTCTCAATGTTTCCTGCCTCTTGGACAATACAACATCCTCATCAAGTCACTGCGTGTGGGTGGGTGGTGGTGGCATTTTTCCTTTGGTTAGTTTACAAAGCTGTATTTTTGAGCTTACCTGGGGAGTATCTCAAGTATGTAAGCTTTAATTATGAGTGGCCTGATATTGCTGGTTTTGTGATTGGTACAGAGGCCAGCCGCATGCCACCACTGGATGCTAGGCAGCATCTTCCATCTTCCTTTACTAATGTGCCAGACCACATGTATCAATTGCTCAAGTGGACTTTGTAACATATGAACTGGCCCATTTTACAGGCTCTCTCCATTTGGATTGGGGCTCTACAAATGTGAGGGGACGGGGAGTAACCCTTTCCCTCTATTGCCATGTCTGTTACAGAAATCATTTCCTTTCCCCTGAACTGCTATTAACCCTGGCTGGGGGGGGGGGGGGGGGGAGGGCAACAGTGGGAGGGGACCTCTTTTCAGTTAATTAAACTGAGGTCAAATGACATGTGACAAGGGGTTCCACATATATTCCTCCCATCTAAGGTTGGAAAAAATACTGAAAGCACTGGAAGGAATTTTTCTCCAGGCCAGTTTGGCTGGAGATTATTTCGTCTGGTTGCCTTCGTCAGATCTGGTCTGTCCAGTACGTGCATAGATATCGCAGCATCTATTGCTGAAAGAATAGGTGCGTTTGTAAAACTGCGGGCCAGTGGAAGCTGTCTGTGCAAAGAGAACCTCACTAGAGCACACAGTGCATGCAAGCCTTCTTGGGCATGGGGACAGGATCCCTGAGCTCAGAGCTAGCGGTGGCGGGAAGGTGGACTGGACTAGAGGTGTTGGGAAGAAGCCCTCTTCTGCACCTCTCTCCCGTGCCCTGCGTGAGGGGAGATTTGCAAGCGAGGCTGTGGTTACAATGCCAGGCATGATCCTGGGCAGCTTCTGGTCAAGCCATCTGGTATTTATCGTGCCGCTTTGCCATGGCAATCTCCCCTTCCCCGGTCAGATGGTGATGTCCTGGGACTGTCAGTTGGGCAAGGAGGCCCCCTGAGGCGCCCTTTGTCCCGAGGCACCCCCTTCTGGTTGCGCTAATTGGAGGAGACAAGATTGGGACACGAGGACTAGATGCGCTGCACGTGGGTGATGCACGCAGCCTCCCCATCAGTGCAGGCCACACCACACCACAGACTTAAAATCGTCCCTCCCCTTCTTTCCAAATGCCTTGCTCAACCTTCAGCAGTTCACAAGATTCATGTTGAGGTATTCTTCACACAGAACATTTTGAAGGGCTGCATGCATGTAATATGTTAAGCCGCCGACATTTAAAAGCCTAAAATGCAAATGCAACGGGTAGAAGTTTGCCGTGGTTCCTGGAGAAACTCAACCACGCACAGGTGAAATTGCTAACCC
>NW_015161449.1:341340-354705 GCF_001447785.1 Gekko japonicus
TATCTGATCTACAGAGTATATCACATCGTTTCAATGTTTTGAAAGGAAAATATATGAAGCATATTACAGGAACACAAGTGATTAATTGTAGAACTGGTAAGAGGTATGGGCAGGTTGTAGAGACGAGGTAATGGAGAGAGACAGGAGAGACAGGAGAGAATTACAAGTGGTCACCAGTCACAACATGAAATACACCTGCATACCAGATGAGAGAATCTTGGTCACAGAATGGAATTCATTGACTCTTTATGAATGATTGCAGGAATTCATGGAGTTTCTGAATGACTACTGGAAGGCATTAGAGTAGTGACACTCAGTGGTGTGGGAGCCACAAAGTGTTCTTTGACATGCCACCTGTGGCTCTTCTGGCCACCTTCCCCATGTTCCAGGAAAGTAAGCAAGGTCATTTCCAAGCAGCTTTAGGCAAATGTTCTCTCTCTCTCTCTCTCTCATACCTAATATCACCCCCATTTTTAAAAAAGGTTCCAGAGGAGTCCTGGGAAATTACAGGCCAGTCAGTCTGACGTCAATACTGGGTAAGTTGGTGGAAACTGTTATTAAGGAGAGAATTAGTAGGCACATTGATGTTGGGAAATACCTGGAGATTTTTGGGGTGGAGCGTGATGTCAGGGGGTCTGGCATATGCAAAGAAGTTATGCTAATAAATTATGCTAATGAGCTCCTGCACCTCTTTTTCTACGAAATGACCCCTGGTACTGCTGAAGAAGCTGTCTCATGATCTCAGCCCTTGCACCCACACAGAATGAGGAAGCCAAGAATATTTCTACAAACAAGACATATCCGAGCATTTCACTAGATCCCTGTGTAAGGCAACCTTGCCGTGGCCACAGCTGAGTATAGTCCTTGACAGTGTATTGCTCAGCAAAGGATTCTTGAGAACACAGGCTAGGCTGGGGTTTGAAGTATGGCCTGTAGTATGCAGACAGTTAACATTTATTAACTGTTGGAATATGCAAGGTCTATAGTGCAGCCTTATGAAAAAGATCTGAAGATCATCCTGTTAGAAGTGGAGGATTTGGCTCTGTCTCCTGTCTCAGACTTGAGAAGATGGCACCAAAGAGTTTAGACAGACAGGGTGGTCAGGACACACAGAGCATCCTTTCCTTCCTGCTATCTGATCCTTTCCTTTGAAGTAGAATGCTACTCTTAGGGGCAATTTCCTCTGCTTCTGCACACACTCTCGCTCTTCTCTCTTGCATGCACACGAAGAAGGTGCTTGATCTCCATCTTGCACCATGGAGGCTGGACATGCATCCAGCATCCAACATCATCTAGTTAGCTAGAAAAGGTAATCTGTATCTATCTCTTACCTGCACTCAAGCATGGATTTCCTTTAATAAAAGTTACTTATTAGTTTTAGAACTGACTGCTGACTCCGTGTAACTTTGTAAGTCTGTTGCCACACCTAGCCCCAAGTTTCACTGCGATAAAGCCTTGAGCACTCTATTTTTCCATGGTTCTCTGGCAGTACCAAGTCCAGAGAATCCAACACATCCTACAGGGGGGCAGCTGAAGGACTAATAGCATAGCTAGACTAGGGACTTCCCACATTTTCAAATTGTGTCCTTGCTGTCTCCTGATTGGCTCTTCTGGAGACTTCCTGCTCCTGTAGAGTTTTCTGTTCCTCTTTGTTCCTGTTACAGCAGTTACACTGGTTAGTTTAGGCTTTCTCTGTGTGTGTTCTGTAACAGTTTGCTCTTCTTAAATAAACAGTTTGCTCTTCTCCATTACACTCAATGAAATTGCTGAGCGGTTGGGTTAGAACGGATAAAAGGAAGTACTTCTTCACCCAAAGAGTGATTAACACATGGAATTCACTGCCACAGGAAGTGGTGGCGGCTACAAGCATGGACGGTTTCAAAAGGGAATTAGATAAGCATATGGAGCAGAGGTCCATCAGTGGCTATTAGCCACAAGGTATAGATAGGGACTCTGGGGCAAGTGATGCTCTGTCTTTTTGGTGCTTGGGGGGGGTCAACAGTGGGAGGGCTTCTAATGTCCTGGCCCCACTGGTGGACCTTCTGATGGCACCTGGTATTTTTGGCCACTGTGTGACAGTGTTGGACTGGATGGGCCTTTGGCCTGATCTAACATTGGCGTCTCTTATGTTCTTATGTTCTTATGTTCTTAAACCTACTTATTTTTCTCTAAACAGTCAGTGCTTCCATGTCAAATTTAAAACCTACCAATATTAACTAGGCAGAATCATAGAGTTGGAAGGGACCTCCAGGGTCATCTAGTCCAACCCCCTGCACAATGCAGGAAATTCACAAATATCCCCCCACCCCAGTGACCACTGTTCCACACCCAGAAGATGACAAAAAATCTCCAGAATCTCCAGCCAAACTGGCCTGCAGAAAAATTGTTTCCTGACCCCAATGTGGCAATCAGCAATTCCCTGGGGGTGTAAGAAAGGGCCACAAGAACTAAGCACTGATGCAACCCTTCCTTCCCTCCCTCTCATGATCTAAGTTCACAGAATCAGCATTCCTGTCAGATGGCCATCTAGGCTCTGTTTGAAAACCTCTAAAGAAGGAGAGTTCACCACCTCCTGAGGAAGCGTGTTCTACTGAGGAACTGCTCTGTCACAAAGTTCTTCCTAATGATTACCTGAAAACTCTTCTGATTTAATTTCATCCCATTGGTCCTGGTCCAACCTACTGGGGCAACAGAAAACAACTCTATACCATCCTCTATATGACAGCCCTTCAAGTACCTGAAGATGGCTATCATATCATCTCCCAGTCATCTTCTCTCTAGGCTAAACATACCCTTCAACCTTTCCTCATAGGATTTGGTCTCCAGACCCCTCACCATCTTTGTTGCCCTCCTCTGGACACATTCCAGCCGGTCTATACCCTTTTAAAATTATGGTGCCCCAAACTTAACACAATACTCTAGGTGAGGTCTAACCAGAGCTGAGTAAAGCAACACCATCACTTCATGTATACTTCTGTTGATACAGAAGTATACAGTTGATACATCACTTCTGCTTTTTTAGCTACCGCATCACACTGCTGACTCATGTATGGTCTACTAAGACCCCTAGATCCTGTTCACACATACTACTGCCAAGACAAGTCTCCCCCATCCTATAATTATGCATTTGATTTTTCCTACCTAGATGCAGAACTTCACATTTATCCCTATTGAAATTCATTTTATTTGTTTTAGCCCAGTTTTCCAGCCTGTCAAGATCATCTTGTATCCTGACTCTGTCTTCTACCATATTTGCTACCCTTCCCAATTTAGTATCATCTGCAAATTTAATAAGCATTCCCTCTATTCCTTCATCCAAATTACTGATAAAGATGCTGAACAAAACAGGTCCCAGGACAGTTCCTTCAGGCATTCCACTTGTCACTCCTCTCCAAGAGTATGAGGAACCATTCACAAGCACTCTTGGGGTGCAATCTGTCAACCAGTTACAGATCCACCTAACAGTCATAGGATCCAAACCACATTTTATCAATTTGCCAACAAGAATATTATGTGGAACCTTACCAAAAGCCTTACTGAAATCAAAATATACTGTCTACAGCATTCCTCTGATCCAGCAAGGTAGTAACTTTCTAAAAAAAGAGATATAAGGTTAGTCTGACATGACTTGTTCTTGAGAAACTCATGCTGGCTCTTGTTAATCACAGCTGTCCTTTCTAAATGCTCAAGGACTGTCTGTTTGATGATTTGTTCTAAAACTTTTCCAGGTATAGACATCAAGCTGACAGGTCAGTAGTTACCCGGATCCCCCTTTTCCCCCTTCTTGAAGATGGGGACATTTGCCTGCCTCCAGTCTTCTGGCACCTCAGCTGTTCTCCAAGAATTCTCAAAAATAATGGACAGAGGTTCAGAAATTACATTTGGAAGTTCTTTTAGATGCAGTTCATCTGGCCCAGAGGACTTAGTTTCATTTAAATAAACTAGGTGTTTATGTACTCCCCAATGCCAATCCTAGGCTTTAGGGTTACCAATTCTGGGGGGGGGGGAATTCCTGGATATTTGAAGGTGGAGCCTAGGGATGATGGGGTTTGAGGAATGGAGGAGCCTCAGCAGGGTTTAATGCCATACAGTCCACCCTCCAGAGCAGCCATTTTCTTCAGGAGAACTGATCTCTGTTGCATGGAGTTCCAGTATAATTCTGGGTGATCTCCAGATCCCATATGGAGGATGGCAGACGTAGTAGATTTACCGTTTTTATACAAGAACTAGCTATTCCAGAGACTTTATACTGGTTACCAATCACAGAAGTTGATGGTGCAGAAGCTTAGTCCTTTTTGTGTCTAAAAAGGACTCTAAAATCTAAGCATAAACAGGTTGTGGCAGTTCACTGAACTGCATCCCAGTCTTAGACCAAAGGAAGAGTCCTGATGGAGCTAGGGTTGTGAACTCCAGCTTGGAAAAATTCCTGGTGATTTCGTGGTAGTGCTTGGGGAGGGCAGAGTATGGGGAAGGGAGAGAACTCTATGGAGATATGATGCCAAAGTCCACCATCTAAAGCTGCCACTACTCCAGGGGAACTGGGTATCAGTTATAATTCTGGAAGAACCACAGGCCCCACCTGGAGGTTGGCAATCTTTGATGGAGCTGACCAATGGATCATCTAGTCTGGCATTCTGTTTCCCACAGTGGCCAGCCATATGCCCTGCAAAGATGATGACGACTATGATGACTACTACTACTACTACTACTACAACTACTACTACCACTACTACTACCACTACTACTACTACTACTCGCCTAGTCCCCACAACCTTGGGTCTAGGCGATGTACAACGTTCTAAAACCATAAAAACATATAAAGCCATATCCAGCATTATATAATAATTGAAAGCAAGTGGCAAAAAAAATTGCAGTTCCCTCCCATTTGATATGTGTGTGCTTTGCACATGGGGGGGTAGGCTTCAACCATCGCTGTCCTCAACCAAATGCTTGGCAGAACATCTCTGCCTTACAGGCCCTGTGGAATTGCATAAGATCCCGCAGGACTCTGATGTTATTTGGCAGAGAGTTTCACCAGGTCAGGGCCAGAGCCAAAAAGGTTGAGGACAGCTGGATATCTCTAGGCCCGGGGACCACCAGCAAATTGTTCTGTGAGGAGCGTAATGCCCTCCCAGGGGTGTAATAGAGGAGGCAGTCCCACAGATACGTCAGTCCCAGACTGCTCAAGGCCTTAAAGGTCAAAAAGAAAACCCTGAACTTGACTCAGTGCCCCACTGGAAGCCAGTGCAGCTGGTGCAGCACAGGTCAAATATGCACGGCCCGTGGTGTTCCTGTTAGGACACATGCCACTGCATTCTGGATCCGTTGGAGCTTCCAGGTCAGTCTCAAGGGCAGGCCAGCATAGAATTCCTAAAAGAGAACTCACTGCTGCTCTATGACTGAGGGCTTTTCTGCATTTACTTATTCCTGATTTTCTTGGCAGTTGATCCACAACCACTGGAATAGTGGTTCTGCACGTTTGCCTTCCCTCTGCATTTTCAGAGTTGTGGAGTCAATTTCCCCCCCCCCTGCATGTGCCTTAAATAATCAGGATTTTCAAGGCGGGGTGCTGTTATCATTAGTGGCATCACTGGTGGTGTCACAGTACCTCCCCCTTTTATTTTTATTTTTTTTGCTCATGCTTATATCACTGCCAACCTAGCAGTTCAAAAGCAAGAAATTGCAAGTAGATAAATAGGTACCACTTTGGTGGGAAGGTAACAGCGTTCCGTGCTCCTTGGTGTTTAGTCATGCCGGCCACATGACCACGGAAAATGTCTTCGGACAGTGCTGGCTCTTCGGCTTTGAAACGGAGATGAGCACTGCAACCCTAGAGTCAGACTCAACTGGCTTTCGAGCAAGGGAACCTTTACCTTTATATCACTATAATTGGGGCTGCGGTGGCTCAGAGGTTGAGACACTGAGCTGCAGACCGGAAGGTCTGTAGTTCAGCAGTTTAAGACCCTAGTGCCATGTAACAGAGTGAGCTCCCATTTCTGGCCCCAGCTCCTGCCAACCTAGCAGTTTGAAAGCAAGAAATTGCAAGTAGATAAATAGGTACTGCTTCAGTGGGAAGGTAACAGCATTCTGTGCACCTTGGCATTTAGTCATGCCGGCCACATGACCACAGAAACATCTTCAGACAGCGCTGGCTCTTTGGCTTGGAAACGGAGAGGAGTACCACCCCCTAGATTTGGATTCGACTGGCTTTCAAGCAAGGGAAACCTTTACCTTTACCTTTATATCACTATATCAACATAATGAATGCATTTTTTAAAAAAAGGCAGCAAAATATTTATATCAATATAGCATTGTAATGACACGTTTAGCTGTATTTTTGAATTCCCAGATTTCATTTTTTAAAAGTAAGTCTCTATTTCTTTCCCTCACAAAGATATAAGGAAAAATGTATATCTCTGCAAGGGAAGGATCTAGAGACTTACCGTATTTTTTGGACCATAAGACTCACTTTTTCTTCCAAAAAAAGTGGGAGGAAAAGTGGGTGCGTCTTATGGACCGAAGGTTCAGAATATTTTTTTCCCTGTTTTCCTCCTTTAAAAACTAGGTGCGTCTTAAGGTCAGGTGCATCTTATGGTCCGAAAAATACGGTACTTATTTTTAAAAATGAAACCTGGGGATTTAGAGAAACTGCAGAATCTTTCATTACAATACTATATCTATCTCCACAAAAACCCCTCGTAAAAGACAAAAGATTTATACAATCTGAAGAGAAACAAGATTATATATGCTATATAGATATAGCGATATTTTACCGCCTTTTAAGAAAAAAAAACAGAAAAGAAACCATTTGTATTCTGGGGGTTAGGAGATTGTTTGACAGTGACAGTCCAGTCATCAAAAGATGGGCTGGAGGTGGGTGGGAGTGGGAAAAAGAAAGAAAATGGACAGAAACATTATGCACTAGGAAAAAGGTGACTCAGAGTCAGCTTCCAGAAAAAGATTGGGGTAAACATGTTCTCAAAAGAAAAAAACCTGAGGAAACAAACAAACAAAGAAGAAGCAAAAATAAAGGCACAAAAATGCATGCAGAAATCAGGGGATAAACCAAAGCAGTATAGGGCAAGAACTGACCAAAAAAAAAAAAAAAAATCCAGAAAAGCCCTGTGTGAAAGCCAGGTCAGGGAATATAGATCCAACCCATGAAACTGTAAAATGTGGTTTGACCCTGAGTGTATTATGGCATCACTGTAAAGACAGAGAAAACAGGCTAAAGGGGAAGGCAGCGACAGGACCAATTTTTTATTTCAAATGCCAAAGCAATTTTTAAAACAATTACAAATGCCCCAATTAGATTTCTTTATTTTGGAATCTGAGAATATGTGGGAACGTGTTTTTTTAGTGTACAAAACCTTTCTGTTCTTTTAAATGTCATGGCTGACTGTTCACTATAGTACTATCCTTTTTTCCTCTCAGTTTCAGGTTCTGCTAAACCTTCCGGCTGCTGCGACTACCACAGTCTCATCTCTTCATTTGGATGTCTGGCAGGCTGCCTGTAGAGAGCAATGTCTCTGCGGTGCTGCACCCAAGGTTTCAGTGGCTTCACATTTAACCTTCCTTCCCAGGAGGTCTGCAAGGCCCTCTGGCCACCTGCTGCCATGCCCTGACCTCACTGCGATGAGTCAGTGTCACAGTAAGCTGAACAGCAAAGGTGTAGAAGGAAAGCTCAGCAGTACTGCGCTGCTTTCCCGCAAGTAGCGTACGCCAATGACAACAACACAAAAATGACCCCCCACCTTAATGCACTGGAAGATGTGGGAGGGTTGTTCATAAATACACAGTCATTTCCTATGTTTCCCCCAAACAGCAATAGGAGAAAGGCAGGATTCATTTGGCAAGGCTTTTAATGAAATTGCCAGGCCTAAGGCCAACTGTGCCTGAAACAGTTAATTAATTCCCTTCCGTCTGAAGCCTTAATGACTCTGATTAATTTCCCTCTCCCTCTAAAGAAGCCTGTGAATTAGCAATATACTCGCATACCCCACTCTTCCACCCCTCTCATCTCTGTTGATATTTGCAGGTCAGAGCTGGGGCTAAAATTAATTTTTCCACTTGGGGCCACTTTCCCTGGCAGCTATGCAAAGAGCCAGTGCCGTAGACGGCTCCCTTCTTTCAAGCATCTGGGCTCTCAACTGCAGTTGGGCAAAGAAAGCCATCTTGCTATTGTCTTCTCCTCTTGCTGCTATTTGCAGCTCAGGGTCTTCCTTCTTTTTTAAAAATTTCCCTTTTTTATCATCATTAGGCTCGTTCACTCGCTTCTCCCACCCCAGGAATGGCAAGCGAGTGAACGAGCTGGAGCTGATTTATGGTTATTAAAACCAGACAGACTCAGGCAGCTGGCAAGAAAAGAACAATGTGAGCTGTGCTTCCCTGCTGATGTTTATGGGGAGTGCGCTTCCTTTGGTACCAGTCATTGGTCCCTCTGGTCTCCCCCACCCCCCACTGTAAAAGCAGAGGGAGGAGGGGTAATACGAGTGTGTGTGTGTGTGTGTGTGTGTGTACACATTCATACCTAGAGGGAGTTCTGCATAATTATTTTCCACGCCAGTACTAGAATCGGCATACGAGGCACAGCATGCAAAAAAGCAAGAGAGAGTCAGTTAAAGCACAGCTGGGAAAACTCAGTCTCGTCTCTCCCCCCTCCCCTGCCACCCATAATGGACAGTGCTGTGACCTCTTCCCAAGGTAGAAACAGCAAAGGTCTTTTGCTTAGTTCAGCAGTTCGTTCCTGCCATTTGATTATTTATTCATATGCTGCCTGCGTAGCCTCTGCCACTGTGCCTGCCCCTTTGTATCCGTTTGCTTTCGCCACTTGAAAAATGAGATCTTGGGGTCCTTTGCCATTCCCTTCCATGCTGTTTGCTTATCACCTTGGGTCAATATAAGGGCATAGAATGCTTTCCCTGCCATCTTACCTTATCCATCAGCCAGGAACTGCAGCTCTCAAGGAAGAAATGACCAAAGTATGTCATTGCTACAGGAGTGCTCAGTGACAGAAAGATATATTATCTGTGAAATAGCAAAAATGTTTTAAAAGGCCAGCACTTTCCTTTTGCCCTTGCATACTCTTAGAAAATCAATGTGGTGTAGTGGTTAAAGTGTCAGACCAGGATCAAGAAGATCTGGGTTCAAATCCCCTGAGCAATGAGATTCAATAAGTGACCTTGGGTCTAACCTTATTCACAGGGTTCTCGTGAGGATAAAATGGAACAGGGAGAATTATGTGCGGTGTCCTTAGCGGGATGGATAATAATGTGATAGACTGAAAGTGCTGTAAGCCCCACTGAACAGACCTGAGTAGGATTCTGATTAGCCATGCTTAGGATTGCTCTTAAATTCTACCCTACCTGTTTTTAATATAATTCTAGTATACACTAGTATTATAATTCTAAAAGGTAAAGGTTCCCCTTGCTCAAAAGCTAGTCTAATCTGAATCTAGGGTGTGGTGCTCTTCTCCATTTCGAAGCCAGAGAACCAGCGCTGTCTGTAGATGTTTCCGTCATGTGGCCGGCATGACTAGACGCCGAGGTGCACAGAACGCTGTTACCTTCCCACCAAAGTGGTACCTATTTATCTACTTGCAATTTCTTGCTTTCAAACTGCTAGGTTGGCAGGAGCTGGGACCAGAGATGGGAGCTCACGCTGCCATGCGGCACTCGGGTCTCAAACTGCTGAACTACCGACCTTCCGGTCTGCAGTTCAACATCTTAACCACTGAGCCACCGCAGCCCCTATTATAATTCTACTTACAGCCAAAATTAAGAAGTTTACATCCAATTAATTATTTGATACATTTTTATACTGCCTTTCCCTAAAACTCTCAAGGTGTCTTAAAAAGATTAAAAAAACACACGAGAAACAATAGCAGAGTAAGGTATCGATAGCAAACAAAAGACAACTAAGGCTTGGACTTCATGGGCCTTTCTGTGTTCTGTGGGCCTTTCTCTCTAGGGCCTGCAAAGGCAGTCCTCCATTGCAGAGCTTGTTTCTTTTTGCACTAGGAAGTAGGGTTGCCAGCCCACAGGTCCGAGTGGGGTTTTCCCCATTTTGGGGGGCTCCAGCTGGCCAGGGGGGCAAAGCCCCACCCCAAGCCCCAAATCTGCCTGACCACCCCATCCCTCCCCTCCTGTCCGATTTAAAGGATGTTAAAGATTTAAGAGCATGAACCCAAAACAGTTCTCTGGCCTTCAGATGTTCAATAAGCTGGAAGTTACCAGCCCTGACTTGTTCCAATGCCAAGAAGCGAAGGTCTCCGTCACTGTGACCGGCTGCTGTAAAATGATTCACCAATGAAGCATTCTTCCTCTTCAGACAGATGCTACTTCTGTGCTCCCCTATCCTGGTCTTAATCAGTCTAGATGTATACCCCACATAGATGAGATCACATTTACATACAATTGCATATATGAGGTTCCTTGAATAGCCCCACTGCTGGACCTCCTGATGCACCTCATATTTTTGACCACTATGTGACAGAGTGTTGGACTGGGTGGGCCATTGGCCTGATCCAACATTGGCTTCTCTTACGTTCTTATGTTCTTAATGCTTTAATGGAATACTTTCTTTGCTTAAGAGAGTCATAGCAAAAATCTGTGAAGCATCAAGCCACAAACTGAACACCCCTCACATAGAAAATTGCCAGCTGGTATACTCCTACCATCCACTCCACTCTGTATTGCAGGGGATGATTTTAAACTGCTTCTAATAAGCATGTCTCTCAGGTTTTTAGATCTGCAATAGGCAAAGAGGGGGGCTGCCTTACATCTGGGAATTTTGGCAAATAGGTGCCAATGTTTTCTGATGATGTTGCTAATTTGAGATGATCTCTCATCATAAATCAATGGAATAATAATCCTGTCAGAATTACTTTGTCTAGTTTTTGGCAACAAAAGGGATGGTCTGTTTATAATTTTGGCCTTATAAAAAGCCTGTTTCACTATTCTGGAGGAGTAGCCCCTATCTATAAACTGATTCATCGATCTTACCTGTTTTTCAAAGTCAGAGTAGATGCTACAGTCCCTCCTAATCCTCAGCATCTAAGAAAAAGGTAGGTTCTTTTTAAGATACGGTGGATGAAAACTATCACTAGCCAGAAAATAATTAGCATCTGTAGGTTTCCTGTAAGTGCTGGTCTCAATTTTATTCCCCGCCCTTTTAATGTTGACATCCAAGAAATTGATCTCACTACTATCATAATTCATTTCAAATTTAATGCTTTCATGTAAACCATGAATGAATTGCTTAAATGCCAATAAAAATTGTACTGGACCTCTCCAAATCACAAAGGTATCATCCAAAAAGCATTTATAAATAATGATGTTATCTGCATAGATATTATTAACATTGAGGATGAACTAGTTTTCAAATCTGCTTGTAAATAGATTAGCTAGTTTTGGTGCAAACTTGCATCCCATTGTGGTACCAGAGATCTGCCAATTTTTATTTTTTAATTGGAAGTAATTTCTTTTTTAGGCACAATTCTGCTATATGTCATAAAAAGGCAGTGGGAGGGCTTTGAGCATTCTCCCTCAAGTCTAATGTAGTTTGAAGTACTTCTAAGTTATATTCTTGTAGCTATATTCATTAATCTTTTATAGTTACATATTTACTAGTTATTATATGATAGTATAAACCTTCTATAAAGATAAGAAAAATGTTTTTTTACTCATTTCTTATGTTTTTTGCTTATATGCTTTCCCACCTAGCCCTTTATACAGAAAACAATGGAAATATACATGGAAACATATTACGTTGAAGTATGGATTATTTTACTATATTTTGATTTCTTATGATACTCTTTGTTATGATAGTTTTTCATGTTTTATATTCTTATATTATGTCCCTTGGACTGCAAGAAGATCGAATCAGTCAATCCTAAAAGAAATCAACCCTGACTGTTCCCTGGAAGGCCAGATAATGAAACTGAAGCTCAAATACTTTGGCCACCCAACGAGAAGGGAGCACTCCCTGGAGAAGACCCTGATGCTGGGAAAGATTGAAGGTCAAAGAAGACGGGGACGGCAAAGGATGAGATGGTTAGACAGTGTCATAGATGCAACGAACATGAAATTGAGCAAACTTCAGAGGATGGCGGAAGACAGAAAGGCCTGGCATGATCTGGTCCATGGGGTCGCGAAGAGTCGGACTAGACTGTGCGACTGAACAACAACAACAAATTATGTAATGTCCTTAAAATGTGTTTAACAAATGATGTTTTATGCTTCTCACCTTTCCCTTTATCTCTTTTTATTTTGTATCCCCTTTAAATGGTAAAATAAAATATTATATCAATATAAAAAAGAAAGACCTAAACCCCTGTCCTCATGCTTCATGATCTCCCAATCCAAATCGGCCCCTGCGCTTTTGAAAAGTAAGTTCCAAGCACAGAACTTGCAGTGCATATTTGATCAAAACATCTCCTGGTAGACCCAAACAGGATCCAAGGAACCTGTAAGGTACAACTAGATATTTAGGTATCCATACATAGAATGATGGGATGCAAAGGAGAGGGCTTTGGAACCTGTTACAGTTGTGTAGAATATGATATAAAGTTGGGTGTTATCAGTGTATTGATGACAACCCACTCCAAAGCTCCTGATGCTCTTGGCCAATAG
The DNA here is from genome assembly GCF_001447785.1 of Gekko japonicus. Classification (NCBI taxonomy): domain Eukaryota; kingdom Metazoa; phylum Chordata; class Lepidosauria; order Squamata; family Gekkonidae; genus Gekko; species Gekko japonicus. Next base: position 353,973 of record NW_015161449.1, read on the forward strand.
TCTTACATAGGAAAGAGTACTGGGGATCCTAGACCCTCGGGGTTCCCCAAATATTAGGTCTCAACTGACTGACTCCACCTCTCCTATAATAACTGTTTCCTGTCAGCAAGAAAAAAGAGTAAAACCAGCACAGGGTGTCTCTTTTAGCCCAAACATTGATTGACGTTAGTCCATCAAAATATCATGGTTGACTGTGTCAGATGCCACTGACAACTCTAACAGTATCAGCAGCATGGCACTCATTTTCAATTCTGTAAGTGCAACCTTTAAAAAGAGCATTGATAAGAATTGGAATACACTGGATGACATCCCTCAAGGATGTATATTGTCACCTTGCTTATATAATTTATATGCAGAGTACATCATGCGAAATGCTGGCCTGGATGAATAACAAGACGGAATTAAGATTGCTGGGAAAAATATCAACAACCTCAGATATGCAGACATTATCACTCTAATGGCAAATGTTTTATAGATGGTATATGACGCCAGAGCGGTGGCGCAGGGAGTAACAACACCTGCAGTAACATCTATAGCGAACAGCCATAATGGCTGTTCGAATCCCCACCGCGGCCGGAGTGAGCTACCGGCCCCAGTCCCAGCTCCCGCCAACCCAGCGGCTCGAAAGTAATTGCAAGTAGAGAAATGGGTACCTGCCTTAGAGGCGGGGGGCACCCTCCTCCTGGTTCCGTGCCAGGAGGGTTGACGGCGACGATGGCAGTAAGAGAAGCAG
>NW_015161449.1:354862-371657 GCF_001447785.1 Gekko japonicus
CCTGTCGTCCGGGTGCTGTTAGGCAACCCCTCCCTGCACAATTGTCGCCCTAGGTAGGATCTGACTACAAAATGTAGGCCACCTGTAAACCGCTCTGAGACCCAGTAGGGGTCATGAGCGGTATAGAAGTCACATGTAAATAAATAAATAAATAAAGATATGTTCGCAAAATTTTACCTTGATTTATCAAATGTCTGTTGGAAATGTAAAAAAGTTGTTGGCTCATTTTTTTAATATGTGGTGGATGTGCGATAGAGTTAAAAAGTATTGGGCCTGGATCCATAAAATGTTACAAAAATGTTAAATTGTATTATACCTTTCACTCCTGTACTATTTTTATTGCATGTAAGACCAGAAAACTGTAAAAAACAAGATTTTTATCTTATTATACATGTACTAACTACTGCAAGAATATTGTATGTTAAATATTGGAGAAAAGAGGAAATACCCTCAAAAGAAGAAATTATAATTAAAACTCTTGAGACTGTGGAGATGGATAAACTGATTTTATTTTTGAGAGGACAACAAGAAGAAAAATTCCAGAATATATGGTCAAGATTTTATACATGGCTGGAAGAATACAGTAAATGAACTATACAAACTTTTTACATCATAGAACCTACTTATAATTATATGCCATTTTGATAGACAAAGTATGTTGACTTTACAGATATGCAAAACACAAATGGATTTTGTAAGAAGTATTTTAACAGACATTACAAAGATGTAAGGACCCGCCCAACCTTTTTATGTTCCATGTGTTTGTCTATGTTTATATGTTTGAATTATAATAAAATACAATTTTTTCCCGGAAAATTTTTTTTTAGCAAATCCTAAAAAGGATTGTAATTGTCTCCACGTGCATGGGGCTTCCCACGCTACCATGTCCTTAACTTTTTTTGGGATCCATCCCTAACCCCTGCTGAGTGATGCAGTAGCCCAAAAAAATCTATGTCTGATTTATGGAACTCGCACTTAGACAGTTTCACGTAGAGATGGTAGTTGTAGAGGGCTGTTAGCACCTCCCACACTAGTTTCACGTGTGAATCCATATCTTGTGTGTACACCAACACGTCATCAAGAAACACACACCCCTTGAATAGATGCTTGCGTAATACTTCATTGATCAAATTCATAAAAACACCCGGGGCTACAGCCAGTCCAAACGACATAACCAAGTATTCAAATTGTCCCAAGGGGCTATTAAATGCAGTCTTATGTTCATCCCCCTCCTGTATTCGCACCCGGAAATAAGTGTCTCTTAAATCCAACTTCGTAAATATTTTCTCCTTAGCAGCCTCTGCCAGTAAGTCTTTATTAGAGGCATTGGACTTGGACACAGCATTCAGACCTCGATAGTCCATACACAACCTTAAACCCCTTGTCCGTCTTTTTCTGGAACAGCACCAGTGCCAGAAAAGGTGAGGCTGGCCATTTAAAGCTCCACTCCAGGTTTTTGTCAATGAAGCGGCACAGTTCCTCCCTTTCAGTGGGACTCATGGCATACAACTTCCCTTTTGGCATTTTACATCTCTATAGCATAGTCAGTCTTGCAGTGAGGTCTACTTCCCTCTCCTCGAACACCTGTCCTAAGTCTCTATATTTGGGTGAGATAGCATTTAACTCTTCATGCGCCAAACAAACCCTCACGGGTGTGGAACAGGGCTCCTCCCCCATGCTGGGATCCATTGATGCTCCTTACAATGGGGGTCTAAGAAAGTCAGAGTCCCCTTGCTCCACCAGATGTATGGATCATGTACTGCCAGCCAAGGGTTACCCAATACTATGGGGAACTGAGCTGTGGGGTGCACTATAAACTACCTTGGTTCTGAATGTCCAGAGACTCCTACTGGCAACTCAACCCTCTGGTACTGGCATGACTGCATAGTGGTGCCATCCATCTGAGTAAACACCACCGGTTCTTTTAACTTCATCACTCCAGCCCCCAGCCCTGTGACTAAGGCTGGGCTTATTAAGTCCTGGGAGCACCTGGAGTCAATGAGGGCCCTTACTCGTACTTCGGTCCCGGCCCCAGGTTTTAAAATGGTAACAGTCACAAAAAACAGGGAGGTACATGGTCTCACCATTTCTCGCATCAGGGTATCGCAGACCTGCTGGTTGGCGCCCTTCACAGCAGGTCCTGGCCTTTTCCCTGCACCTGAGGCTCGTCACCGTCACTGGAGGAGGTCGTCCCCAATGAGGGGAATTCCATGGTTTGCAACACCCTAGGGGACTTGAATCTCTTCCCGGGCAGCTTTCCCTTCTTCTCTCAGTAGTCCTCATGCTGGTCCCACTCCTCACACCTCTCACAATCCTCAGGTCAGGCCCAGGCACAGTCGGTGGCGAAGTGACCCGGCTTACCACACTGCAGGCACAAGCCCCTCTTTAAGCGATGCTCTTGATCCCCACCAGGTAGCAATCCCCGACCTCGCTCTCCTCTTAGTGGTTTGCCACCTCTGGCCAGGGTCTTATGTTGATAGAGCTTTACCAGATTATGGCCTTTCTCAGCTTTGCATCCCACCTGGATCCACCCTGCCAGGGTAAGAGGGTTATCTTGGGTCAGCGCCTTTTCTAAGATGATTGTATCCAGGCCCTCCTGGTAAAACTCAATCAGGACTTCTTCTGACCACTCCAAAATTTTGCTCTGGTGGCTTTGAATTTGTCCGAATACTCTTGGACTAAGTGAGTACCTTGGCAGATCCCCCTCAAGCGGGTTCGAGCCTTCTCCAATTCCAGGGTATCCTCAAACTGGTGCCACAGAGCTTGTATGAAGGCATCAACATCTTTCAGCTCCGGGGCTGCTACATTGTACAGACTGACGAACCAGTCCGTGGCTCTGTCATGCAGCCAGGAGCCCACGAAATCCACTCTTTGCTCATCCGATGCAAAGGTGTGGCCCCACTCTTGCAACATCTTCCGCACCTGTATGGTAAAAAATGCCAGCTTGGCAGGGCTCCCGTCAAAGGTCGCTTCCAAGGCATCACAGGGCCTTTCATGCTCCATGCTGACCTTGCAAGGCAACGGAGCCAGTTTGGGTGCGTGCTCAGCCTCGTCCCCTTCTTCCTCTTCTTCGGAGGTTTTGGATACGTCCTTCTCTATCAGCTCCTTCATTAGCTTGGGCAGATTCTTTACCAAATATTGGAATCCGTCCTTCAGTTCCTTCAGGTCAGAGCGCAAGATGGAGTGGGTCTTCTCTGCAGATAGATTCCCTTCCCACTCTTCCCGCATCTTTTCCAGCTCCAGGTCATCCTGGAAGGTGCGCGAGACATGGCGCTGTTCCCGTTCGTTCCATCTCCGGGTTACTCGGAACCCCGGGGTGCTCCCCAACCAGGTCGAATCGTCCCAGCAGTTGGGGGGCTGGAAGAAGACCTGCTTCTTGGGGCATTCACCTGCACTCTTAGCGGCTTTCTTCTTATTGGGGTCAGGCACAAGATTCTTGGGTTTGGACCCAGTGCTTGTGTTTGCCCCTCCATCTCCATCACTATTCCCCATGCTTGTTGAAGAGGGGGATTCGGGTAGGAGTGAAAGGGAGTCCTAACAACCTGTCAGGTTCCCAGTCAAATCGCGCTCCATGCACACTTTGGCAGTGAATGCTTTATTAGAGATATGAGATGCTATGGGTTCAAGCTCTTTGTTACGACTGAATTGCAAAGGCGGGAAAAGACAGGATATAGGTAAAACCCCAAAATTCCACACATCCCTACATCAGTGTTACTACAGTGACAATGAAAGATATACAGCAACAGTCTAGCCAGACACAGTCTTCTTGTGTGAAAGGTGTCCTGGGGCCCACTTCAGAATATTACCAAGCAATCCTCCCTAGCTAACTACTAGCACTCACCCCCCCTTAGGAATGCAATGGCAAATGAAAGCAGTGATAAGGATACAGAATACAAGCAGTGAGAAGTAAATCAGAAACTGACCATTTAGCAAATGCAGGTGCTTGAGTTTGACATAATGTGAGGTTAATAACTGTTCCAGCAGGGGTCATTTCGTAGAAAAAGAGCTAGGGGAACTCATTAGCATAACTCATTAGCATATGCCACACCCCCTGACATCAGGGGCTCGGCGGTGGACCTGCAAGGCCAGCGGGAGTGCGAGGAAGCCCCGCCAAGGCCCTCCCTGGCCCCAGGCAGGCAGGGGTGGGGAGAGGCGGGGAGGAAGCAACTTACCCTCCCTCTTCTCCTGCCTCCTCCTGGCTGAATGAGGGCTGGAAGCGGGGCGGCCGGAAGCAGGGGGCGGGGCTTCGTCATGTGCACGAAGCAGGGCTTCGTCAGGTGCCCCCCTGCACCTCACCCGGGGGAACTGCGTTCCCCCGCGTTCCCCCCCCCCCGAAATGACCTCTGTGTTCCAGCATAAAATTCTAAGATTGCCAAAGGCTTTTTCAGCATCTAAAAAGATAAAAACCATCTGTTTTTCTGGATGTTCTTCAAAATATTCAGTTACATTCAATATAGTCCTTACATTGTTTCTAAGTTGTCTCTTTGGTAGAAAGCCTGTTTCCCTTTGAAAACAAAGAGATACAGAATTATGCAATAGTGAAATGAAAGGGAAACCATTTTCAAACAAAAGAAAACAAAAAAGAAAAACACCCCTCACTTCCTGAATTGTGTAGTACATCTCTTGGAGCCCACAGATTTCACTTACCTCATGCACCATTGGAAAACTGAATTTGTACTGTTCCTCCCTTCCATGTACCCCCTTCCATAGCATCAGACTGTATTAAAGATTGGGTGAATCTAGGGATACCAGTCTCCAGGTGGGACCTGGGGATCTCCTGGCATTACAGCTCATCTCCAGATTCCAGAGATAAGTTCCTCTGAAAAAAAATGGATGCTTTGGAGGATGAACTCTATGGCATGTACCCCACTGAAGTCTCTGTTCTCTTCAGGTTCCACCCCCAAATCTCCAGGATTTTTCCAACCTGGATCTGGCAACCCTACCTCCACCCCCCATCCCTTGTTGGTAGCCAGGGAGGACCTGGCAAACCTAGCTGAACCTGAATCACCTAGGTGCTCAAATATAGTACAACCTGGAAATAAAATAATTTAAAGCAGAACTTGGGGAGGAATTGGGTAAGAAGGGTAATTTCCTAAAAAGCCTCAACAAAATGGCTGTAACAATCAACTCCCAAGGAGCTCCAAACCATTATTAAATCAGCAGAATTCATCATTATGGCCAGATTTTCAGTAAATGATTCCACATTTGGAACAACATGGCTTGACCACCACCATGCCATAATTGCTCAGGAGCGGTTTACCTCTGAAACCTCTTTCCTGAGGTTTGTGTCACAAGTCTGTCACAAACAACCAAGCCAGTTTGGTGTAGTGGTTAAGAGCAGTAGACTCTAATTTGGAGAACTGGGTTTGATTCCCCACTCCTCCACATGCAGCCAGCTGTGTGATCTTGGGTCAATTATAGTTCTCTCAGAGCTATTCTCTCAAGAGCAGTTCTCTCAGGGCTCTCTCAGCCCTGCCTACCTCACAGAGTTTCTGTTGGGGGGAGAGGAAGGGAAGGTGATTGTAAATCACTCTGAGACTCTGAATGCAGTGTGGGCTATAAATCCAACAACTCCTTCTCCTCCTCCTCCTCCTCCTCTTCTTCTAAAAAAAAACTAATATAAGTTGCTATTGCCAGTGGGACCTGATCTCAAGAACCTGATCTCCCCTGTGTTAGCCAAATTGCCACAAATTATTAATGATCTTTGGGGAATTACGATTTTACACGAGGCAATGGGCAAATAAGGGAGCAAGCACCTATGTATACAGGGGTCCCGCTTCTTCCAGACGAAGAGAAGAGAGAAGAGATTGGATTTATACCCTGCTCTTCACTACCCAAAGGTGTCTCAGAGCAGCTCACAATCTCCTTTCCCTTCCCCTCCTCACAACAGACACCCTGTGAGGTATGTGGGTCTGAGAGAGCTCTGACAGAAACTACTCTTTTTCAAGAACAGCTCTTATCAGAACTACGGTTTGCCCAAGGTCATCCAGCCAGGTGCAAGTGGAGGAGTGGGGAATCAAACCCGGTTCTCCCAGATTAGAGTCTGCACACTTAACCACTACACCAAACTGGCTCACCAGAAATAGACTCAAATACTGGTTTCAGTATAAAATGGTTTTGTTTACTGAAGATATCTCACAAGCATACAGTAATTCAAACACACTCACAATTACACAGATCTAGGAAAATTAGATAGAAGGGGATAGCCAGAGTCGCATTAGCAGGATGTTACGTTGAGGGGTAATACTTTACCTGTGCTCGGCGGGATGAAGCGATCATTGGAAAAAATGAGGGAGACTATGTGGTATTAGGGTCATGTCCTGAACCAGCAGAAACACGTGGAGACTCTGGCAGCGCTAACCAAGAGTCATGGAGGTGGGGTGGGTGTAGAGGTCAGGAGAGAGAGAGAGAGAGAGAGCACATGGCTGAGTGCCCCCTTTTATGAGGTGGCATGGGGGTGGGCTAGGCTGGCCACATCCCCTGGCACACCTCCTGCTGGTCCATCCCCAAAGCATGCTGATTGGACCTGGGTTCAGGGGGAAGGGTCTAAGGGAGTGGACAATGTTGAGATCTAGTAATTCTGGGCAGGGCAGTGGCACCTGGAGGGATGATGACTCATGCGGCCAGAGTCATTGTCATGGACATTCCTCAATTATCTCATGGCTGTAGCTTCAGCTAGGTGAGGGTGGGTGGGGGAAGGGGAATGCTTCCTGTACGTGCAAGGAAGACGCTTCCACATGGCGTTTGGATCTCATGTCTCTGGTCTGCTGCCTTGGTATGGCATCTGTCTGGCTTTTTGTGCTTCATGTGGCTAGGGAGCTGGTCCATATTACAGTAGGTAAGAGGGCAGGTAACCTCAGGAGCCGTAGGCACATCATCTCAAAGGAAGGCTTCCTTCTTCTGGGTGTGTGTCTGTAACTGGCATCACTTGGGTCACCACACAGTTCAGTCCCTTTTGCACACTACTTGCACAGTCCAGTTTTTATCACTTATGAACAATGTCCATAAGAGCGATATAAGCACCTTGCAGGGCAACACCTGTCACTCAGGTAAACAGAAATACTCTGGCAAGGAAATAGTCTTTTTACACCAGATGGCCCCCTAGTACTAGATAAATCCAGTTCTCTTAGGCTTTAACATAAAGGATCTTAAAATTAATTAGCAGCTCAATTAAAAACACATATGCGAGTGCACACACGCACACACAGAATTGCTGTGATATAAAAGGAGTGTGAGAAAGGGGGATTATTAAAAGGTTTTCAGTGCTTTTAGGCCAAAGAGATAAATTATAGTGTACAAAAGAGGTGATTTTTATTCCACAGAGAGGTTAAAGGTATTTACAAGTGATGCTTTGATGCTGCTTTGTTTTAAGGCATTCTGTGGAGCTATTTGTGAGGTGACAGTTTCAGCAGCATCACTTTGAATTCAGCATTCTCCAGAATGAAAATGAGAATAAGATTGGTTTTCTCACCAGAATAATCAAGGAGAAGCCAGGTGGTTTATGGTTGCCTGGTGACCATGAAAAGAGCAGCTTCTCTCATTCAGGATCTATTTCGAGCTGGCATGTCACACTGCCATGTTAAAACTAAATGAAGGAAGAGAGGTGACTTGAATGGGGCTCAACTCTGCAATACATTGTAGAGGAGGCACTCAAAAAAAGGTGTATATATACATTTAACCAGAAAGGGAGCTTCCTTGAAGATAATGGGATTATGACCTCTTTTTAAATTAAGCATTTGCTTAAGAGTTGCTCATTCCAGGACTCCTGCAGATCATTGTGTGACCAGCATTTTCATTCATTCCCCATCACACAAGCATGCTTGCTGACATCTGAAAATCTTAAAGGCAGATTTGCATCCCAATTGTACATGCAAGTCCACATAAACATATTTAGGACTGAGTTGTAAATCTCAGTATCAGATGTCAGCAAGAATGCACAGGGTTCCATTGTTCCTTCAACAAGAGACAAACAGGTCAAAATCTCTGCCTGGAAGCGCTTATTGGCAGCTGAGTGAGTCTCCTTAACCCCATCCGCTCTTTGCCCCGTCATAGCAGGAGGCAGGGATACACCCGTGGCCTGCTCTACTGCCTTCAGCCACTCCAAAATCACATGTTGGACCTCATCATCCTCGTCCTCAGAGGACGACAAAGCTGGGGAAGGCCTCTTAGGGGGTTGCTTGGGAGGTGGGCTCTTGCCCTTAGAATGACCAGCACCTTTCTTAGGAGCCATGCTACCGGAGTCCTGTCCCCTACCAATCGATATAAAAACTCCCTTCCAAGTTCCTAGCCAACACCAGGCACAATCTCAGAGTAGCTCCAAATGGGTCCACAAAATGGCCACCCTGGCTAAAAAACAAAATGGCCACCCCTGTTAGGAAGACAAAATGGCCACCCCCAGCTATAACACAAAATGACCACCCCTATTGGGTCACATGGCACCCCTGAAACACCCAGGGAAAAGACAAGGGGGGTTGCCGGTCCCTTGAAAACAAAGCTGGGGGGGTAATATGCAGTTGCAGCCCACCCCAACCAAGAGGCCCACCCAGAAAGGCCCCTGTGAAATCCAATCAGGTGACAGGCTCTAACGCCGACTGTACTGAGCCCACCCTCCTAAGTCACCCTCAAAGCTGCAACCGTCGCGCTGATGCCCTTAGCAGATGCTCTGGCAGGGCCCTAGCAGGCTGAGAAAACTCAAATCCGTGCCGACCCTGAGCGAGCGCCACCACTGGATGCCCCCTGCCATTGCCCTGCGGAACACAAGACAAGAGACCGCAGCTGTCCCGCGCCATCCACCGCCGAGCCCAGGACAGCCAAGCCCAGGCCAGCTGTGTGCTACCACCGCAGCAGCTGCCGCCAATTTCCCATTGCTATGACAAACCGCGCCCTGATGGGCACCCATGCTTCTAAACCGCTGCCCCCCGAAGGAGCTCTTCTGTGCATCCTTCAAGCAGTTGGGTCCCTGACTCGGCTGTGACGCAGAGCTCCTCACTGCCCGAACTTTGCCATGGAACTGCGTCCAAGGAAGGCGAGGGGCAATTTAAAAGCTCTTTGGCCCTGCCTCCTTGTAGTGACCCATATGTGGTGCATTGCTGCCAAATCCACATCCCGCCTCTCCAGCTGGGCGGCAAAGACGCTTCTCCAGCCCCATGGCCGCAAGGGCCGGGGTCTGTTCGAAATGGATTCCATCCCGAGATTTGATAGGAAAAGTTGGTTCCATCTATACTGAAAATGATTATTCTTTTTCTTAATAATTAAATCTTGGAAGGTTTTTTTTTAAAAAGTAGAATAATTTTCCAGGTTGTCAGTGGTTTCCATCAAGCAAAATTCCCTAAATAGAGTTCCAAGTTTACTTTTGGGTTCAAAGCATTCTTTGTCAAACCAAGTTGGAATCTTAGGAGGGGTTATCTGGACAGGTCTAGCCAGTAGAGAACAGTGCTTGACAATTTGGGAAAAAGCAGATAGTACTTCTGAGTGTTGTAAGAAAAAAATGTGCCTCCACACTCCCCCTCTGGTTCGTGTGTCCCCTGAGTGTTGCCTCCTTACCAAAGGCAGAGGTGTAAGCTTGGAAACTGCTAAGCGCTGACAGAGACACTCAAAGGTCTCTTCTTAAAATAAAACTTATCTTTATTAAAAGAAAAACATACAAAGGACACAGAAAATAAACATGCAAGCAAAGTTCTATCCCACCCCAAAGCATGCAAAGAACGAGAGGCCTCTCGGGTTGACTCCAAATTCTCAGGAGACTAAGCCTCTCCTGATCCTTCAAGAGTCAATGAAAGTCTGTTGGATTTGACCAGTATTTATACCAAAATGATCAAAGAGGTCCCTCAATAATTACACTTGTAAATTAACATTTAGAAGTTGAAATTGTCTTGCAAGAAATTACTTCCTTGGTCTCACACAACAAAAGTTTACACTCTTATTTACTGGATCAATATAGTGTTATTGTTTATTTGTTCTGGTGTTTCCCAATCATGGGAAATAAACTGTCCTTTTGGTGTTATCTCTGAGATGAAAGTGGGGAGTGTGAAATCTCTGTATCTCAGGAAGTTAGTTTGTCTTTGGATTGAAGTCTGTCATTCTTCAAATGGCCTTCCTGACCAGCTGCAGTTTATTTGCCTAGGAAATTGTGAGTCTCACACCTAGGGAAACATTAATTGATTCAGATCCTGGGAATGGAATGTTGTGAACTTTTGCCTGGGTGACCGATAAAGAGATTTGTCTAGAACAAAGGGCTTGAAACAGGCCAGGCCTCCTTGCTGTTTTGCTAGCAAAGACAGAGACAGATATATAGATTTTATAAACTATTTGGTTCATTTTTAAACCCAAACTTTCTATATTTCTAAAATTTCTTACCACACTGAGTATGAGGGAGAACTAATAATTACTGTTCTCAGCTCAGATATCATCTCAGATTGAAAGAGAGAGAGGAGATCTCCTTCCACTGAGCCACAGCCCCTCCCAACCGTTAGATACCAATAAGGCTCCTATGATATTCCGAGAAAAGAAGAAGAGACCGGATTTATACCCTGCTCTTCACCCAGGCTGATTTCACACTAGAGCTGCCTCAATGTTGCGCCGCCGTTTGCCCCGATACTATTGGTCAATTTCACACCCGAAGCTGTGGGTCTTCATTTTGACTCGTGGCTTCGCCTGATTTCCCCGCAGTTTCGTGATCCTGTTTTTTGAGGATCACGAAACTGCGGAGGAAATTGGGCAAAGCCGCGGGTCAAATGCAGCCCCGTGGCTTCGGGTGTGAAATTGACCAATAGTATCTGGGCAAATGGCGGTGCAATATCGAGGCAGCTCTAGTGCGAAATCAAACCCAGAGTGTACTGCAAGTGCTAAATGATTATCGCCTACTCAGACCAGCAAATGCTCTCCAGGTCCCAGGCAGAGGTCTTTCATAACACCTACTGCCAAATCCACAACTAAAGATGCTGGGGATTTAACCTGCGGCCTACTGCACGCCAAGCAGATGGTCTCTCACCGAGACATATATCCTCCCAAATTGCCAGCACAGAGACTAGATCTGTTGTAAATCCTAGCATAAAACCATGCCAGCAACAATGAATGGAGGAAGGAAGAAAGGAGGAGATTGGGGTTATACCCTGCCCTTCACTTGGAGTCTCAGAGTGGCTCACAAACTCACTCCCCCCATCCCCACAGCAGACACCCCATGATGCAGGCGGGGCTGAGAGAGTTCTTTCCAGAACTGTCCTTGAGAAAACCGCTCTGACAGAGCTGTGGCTCACTCAAGGTCTTACATCAGCTGCAAGTGGAGAAAAGGGGAACCAAGTGCTGTTCTCCCAGATTAGAGACCACAGCAGTTGCCAGTGGAGGAATGTGGAACCAGGAAGGTTTTCCCTGATTAGAGACTGCATGCTGAACAACTACACCGCACTGGTCTTTAGAAATGAAAATTTAGCAGGAGATAATCCCTTCCTTTTCAGAAGATTCCTCCCAAGCATCAGGCATACATAAGAGCTGCCTTCTCAATCATCATTAATACAACAGGAACTGTAACCAAGTCCCTTCCACTGTGTGCAGCTCATAATGAGGTGCACCTTCCCACCTCACCCACTCAAAGATTTAAAGTCATCTAAATTCAGCAGGGTTTCACCTTTGTGAACAATAAGGGGGGGCTTGGCTGCCAACAAGTTCCTCTGGTGCCCACTGTGTTGTGTGAGTTCAGCAGGCATTCCCCTTAATATAGGGGGGGCAGATTTTTCGGCTCAGCAGGGCATTCACCTTAATATGGGGGGGCACATTTTTGGCTAGGTCTAATCACAGTCCCAGAAGGGGAAGTAGCTGCAGCCCCATTAGCCTGCTGCAGTGCTGCCAGCTTAGCTAAAATTACCTGTTGTTCCCACACCTCTTCTTAAACTTACGAGAAGGAAGAAGCTACCAGAGGGGGAGGGTAAACTACCTTTCTGGGTACCTTTGGAGCAGGTCATTTTCCCTTTAACTTCCCCTGCCCCTTCTTAGATGCCATGCCTGATCATTATCGAGGCTGGAGCAGCAGCCCTGAATACTCCTAAAATGGCTGCCATTCCATTAGACCTCCACAAAATGGCCACCTGTATTAGACTTCCCCAAAATGGCCACCAGTATTAGACCTTCTCAAAATGGCCACCAGCATTAGACTTTCTCAAAATGGCCAACTATATTAGACCTCCCAAAAATGGCCACCAGTACAAGACCTTCCAAAGATGGCTGCCAATCATAGACCTTCCCAAAATGGCCACCTAACTGCCAGCCCTCTCCAGCAACAAAGCAACTGGACATATTACAACACCAGGGGGACTAGCCTGCCTAAGTACCAGGGTCATTTGTTCAACTGAGAGTGGAATGGCAAGGGGAGGGGTTGGGCTAAGCCGACCTTATGGCTATTGTGCTACCACACAGGCCACTATAGGAGCTACCAGTGGGGGAGGGTATAATAGAAGGGGAAAAACTGGGGCCCCAGGCAGCCTCACCAACTGCTCCTATTCCCACAGCACCTCCCAATTCACCCCACACCACAGGAGCGTTCCTTCCCGCTTTTTCCCCCTTTTCTTTTCTTTTTTCTTTTACTAAAAGCAGCTGGAACTGCCCCAAGCAGCCCAGCCAGCCTCTGCCACTGATGCAGAGTGTGCCACAGCCATCAGCATCCCCAGTGTGTTCCCTCAGCAAACACTAACACCACTGCCACTGTGACGACCCCTTAACTGGGGAGGTCTGGTTTTACTTTAAAAGTGTTATTTATATTTTATTCTACTGGATATTCTGGCTGCCACCAGGAAATTTTAAAAGGATTTCCAAACCTTTATGCTTTCTCTATTTCTGGGTAGGTATGTCGAGGGTAAGGCGTTCGAGGTACTATGTGGTCCTGGGAAGTATTTCTTTCAGAGTGGGTATAGTTGAAAAAAAGAGGATTTATTGAAGTAATTCACAAATAAAAGATTAATTCATTGTAACCAGGAAGGCTTGAATATTGAACAAATGCTTGGTGTATCACACTCTTTTCTCTCTTACTGACAGGGATCTGGGCATGTAACTTTGTAACCCTTTTCCCTTCAGGCCATATACGGTTACTGTTTCATTATACTTCAACTTTTCATAACACACAAGACTGTCTCTCCTTCAGATTTCAGAATGAACTTAACTTATCAATTGTCTTATTCAACTTTAAGACATAGAACTTAACAATCCACATAGGGAAGCCTCTCCTTCAACTCTCATACATAGCTTAACTGAACTTTTCCTTTACTTCATCAACTGTCATCTTAAACTGACCCCCTTGATAGACATTCAAATCCTCCACACAGCATCCATTCCAAAACCCCTCCCCCTCTCTGTCACTCACCAATCATATCACTTGCCTAATTCCAGCACTCTAGATTATCATCACAGCCATGCAAACCAAACTTTTAAAGCCACACACACACAGTTAAACATGAAATCATTACAGCCACCAATAAGCCGCCGCCACTGAGAGACTCTTCAGGCTGTCGTCCCTGTCGCTGCACTCGTCCTGATGCCGGTGAGATCCACCACCCAGGCCCCAAGCCTACAAAGGCTCCCTAACTGCCTTGTGCTCCTTCCTCTCCAAGCACGAGGCAAGCAACTGCCAGGGGTAGAGCGGGGCCAGCCTTTATGAACTGCGCTGGCTCCGCTCCCCCTTTAGGAGCTGAGGCTGCACCGCAGCACTTCCTCCATTCCTCCTCACAAGGCTGCGTCCTGTGGGGCCGGATTCTTTCCTTTCCGTTTCTTTAATGGCTCATGAATTTGCATGTCCTAAGGCAAGGATGCCAAAGGTAAATGTATTTGTCATGTGAACAGGATTCTGTTTGGTACATCTCATCTGGCATATGAGCATCAGAAGAATCTGACATTAAAGCATCACTTTCATTTTTCACACTGTAAAGTCCATTAAGTTTGTTTGCAATAAGACGTTTGTCCATTTTTCAAAATTATGCATTTCCCATTTTCAGAATTCACTTCAAATCCACCTGCATTGAGCATAGGAATTGAAATAAGTGAACTGCTAAATTCTTCAACCAACAATGCATCCTTTAACAGAAATTCATGAAGAGCGCCATCTGCTGGCCTCAACAAAATGTACTCTTTAAAATAAGCCTTTCACCTCACTTCTGTTTCCAAGATGCCCAACAATAGGACTGTATAATTTTTGCAAATCAATGGACAGGTCTTTATTATTCGATAGATGTGAGGCGGCTCCAATGTCTATGATAAAATCATATTTGCTCTCATCAAGAGTGGATGTGAAGTTTCTGTGCTTAGTGGATTCCTGCTTCACAGAGTCAGAGCTGCCTTTATAGCCTTTGTTCTGCTTTGATGGACAGATTGATCCTTTATGGCCCCACCCTTGGCACATGAAACATCTCAGTGGCTCAGGTTTCTCTACTGACCTGCAAGGAAAGTTCCCACCTCTGTTTTTGTCTTTCTCATTCATTGCCTTGGTAACAAATGACCCTTTTGGTTGTAATGGCTCAGCAGCATATTGTCTTTTATGTTGCCAGCAAGGGCCATTAAATGCTGGTTTGTATGTTTGGTGGTCATATTCCTTATACAGATCATTAATATGACTATTCAAAAATTTTCTCCTTTGTACCTCTGAGTTCAGTTCTGAGACTGTTTTTTGGAAATTCATGCTTTACTGCATCTCTAGTTGACTTATATTTGAAATCATTTGGGAAACTCATAAATAATGTTGCCATCCTGTCCTCATCTTCAAAAGTTTCCCCTGATGATTCATATTGCATAAAGAGATCTGTCAAGCATGCAACATGCATGTAAAAGCATTCGTCCTCCTGGTACTTTAGAGATGCTGATTTGTGTCTTAAACTGCTTCTAAAAGTCCAAGAGGTAGGCTGGTGAGACCTGATTAGCATATCAAACATTTCTTTGGCTGAGGTAATGTCCCTGATTGAAGATAAGTACTGGCCACTTACATTCAACATGATGAAGGATCTGGCTTTGAGATAGCTTTCCTTCTATGCCTCTTTCTCTGCTGCTGTAGCACCATTGGGGGCAGCTACTTCTGTTGTATATTTCTTCAATTTCTCCACCTCCAATGCCATGGTCACTCTTGTTTTCCATTCATAAAAATTATTAGGATCCAAAATCACAAGATGATGCTTCCCTTTGAAGTAAAGGGAAGGTAAAAGGAAGGTAAAGGGATTGAGTCATCTTGACTCTCTTAATCTGTTAACTGCTCCATTTGCAAGCGCACACCATCCCCCCCCTTTCTCTCTCCGGTTAAATTGCAGCTGATCTTTTGTTATGGTCATTGAGAGGCAGACTTAATGCTTTCTGGCCAAAAATAGAGGCTCTTACCTTTGGGCCTGTAAACCTGTTGAATTCTCTGGACTTAGTACTGCCAGGAAACCATGGATGAATACCAGAGTGCTCAAAGGCTTTAATGCAGCAAAGCTTGGGGCTAGGTGTGGAAACAGACTTACAAAGTTACACAGGTGGTGGTCACATGCGAAGCCCAAACGCTAGGGAATTGGATAGCATCTGTCATAGTTAACTGATCCCAGTTGTTGTTGTGAGGCTTGGCTTTGCTGCTCATCAGTGGTCTGAAGCTCTGCGGAGACCTTCTGAGGTGGCGATGCCTGGCCTAAATATTCCAGTGCTCGTGGGGAGGGGAAAGTATAGCGGTGGGTCTAGGCAATATAGTAAGGGAAGGTCACGGAGAAATAAAATGGCTTGGTGCCCTTCCAGCCTACGGCCCATCCCAAAGGAGGCTGGCGGTGGGGCCAGGATGGAGAACCCCCTTCCGTCATTGGTGCTGTGCAACACCAGGTCTATTAATAATAAGACCACGGTCCTGCGGGACTTCGTGCTGGATCAACAGGCTGACCTGGCGTGCGTGACCGAGACTTGGGTGCGGGATGGGGAGACTTTGGCTCTCTCACAGCTTGCCCCACCGGGGTTCTCGGTCCTCCACTAATCACGGATGAGGGGGCGGGGGGAGGAGTGGCTATGTTCATTCGGGAGGCTTACTCCTTCAGGACGCTCCCATCTGCGGAAATCGCGGGCATGGAGTGTGTTGGCCTTATGCTGGAGGCTGAGGAGAGTTTGGCAATCTGGCTGGTATACTGACCACCTAACGCACCGGCCAATAGTCTGCCGTCCCTGCTGGAAGCCGTATCAGGCTGGGCGTTGAAGCACCCTAGACTGGTAGTCATGGGTGATTTCAACGTCCATGCCGATGACGCGACTTCCAGCCGGGCTACGGATCTAGTGTCGTCCATGGCGGCACTGGGACTCTTGCAGTTCGTATCAGCTCCCACGCATCGGGCCGGTCACACGCTCGATTTGATCTTCGCGGCAGGGTTGATAGTGGACCGGATTACTGCGGAAGTGGTACCATGGTCGGACCACTATGTACTGAAGGCCCGTCTGAATGTGCCACCCCAACTCCGTTTAGGCGGCGAGCAGATTTTGGCTCGCCCGAGGAACCAAATGGACCCAATCCGGCTTCAGATGGCTCTTCGGGATCCGAGGCCCCCTGGCAGCTCGTTAGATGTGCTTGTGGAGGACTGGCATGACCGACTCTCCGCAGCCATCGATGAGATCGCTCCCAGGCGCCCTCTCCGCACCCGCTCTAGGCTGGCGCCCTGGTATTCCCAGGAGCTACGGCTGATGAAGCGGGAACTGAGACGGTTAGAGAGACAGTGGTGCCGCGCTCGTGACGAGGCGTCAAGAGCATCCTTTAGGACGTTTATGAGATCCTATGAGGTGGCAGTCAAGGCCGCAAAGAGAGTTTTCTATGCGGCCAGGA
>NW_015161449.1:372669-388362 GCF_001447785.1 Gekko japonicus
TTGTTAACCATGGAGGCCCAGGTGGCAGCCACTGCCAAGTCAGCCTTTTACCATCTGCGGCTGGGGTGGCAGTTGGTCCCCTTCCTCGACCGCAGCGACCTGGCCACAGTGATCCATGCGACGGTCACCTCGAGGCTAGACTACTGTAACACTCTCTACATGGGGCTGCCTTTGTTGCAAATCCGGAAGCTGCAGCTAGTGCAGAATGCTGCGGCCAGGTTGTTGATGGGTCTTCCTAGAAGGGACCATATCCAGCCTGTGCTGAAAGTGCTGCACTGGCTGCCTATAGCGTACCGGATTCGTTTCAAAGTGCTGGTTCTTACCTTTAAAGCCCTACATGGCCTGGGTCCAACTTACCTAAGGGACCGCCTTTCCCCATATGTTCCCCAGCGAGCACTTCGGTCCGGGACGCAACATCTCCTGGCAATGCCAGGCCCTAAAGAGGCCAGGCTGACCGCTACCAGGGCCAGGGCTTTCTCGGTGGCGGCTCCTACCTGGTGGAATGAGCTCCCAGAGGAGATCCGGGCTCTGCGGGACCTTGTACAGTTCCGCAGGGCCTGTAAGACGGAGCTCTTCCACCAGGCATATGAGTAGGGGCCGCCACTACCATCATTACCATCTTGTTCCATCTTACCCTGGCCCTGGATGAGGGAATGTCAGCGCCCCCGGAGCAGAACTGCTGAGCAGTGTGAAGTATGCCATCTGTGAACATCGAGAGCACTTTAGTTAGTTAGTTAATAACTTATTATGATTGTTTTGTATTATATGGATTTTAAATGATTTTAAATATGTTTTTATATTGGTGTATGCCCTTATGTAAGCCGCCCTGAGCCTGCATTGCGGGGAGGGCGGGGTATAAATCGAATAAAATAAATAAATAATAAATAAATAAGATAAAGTGGGGGGAAGCGAGGCTATTTGCTTCATAGGAATTTGACCCACAGTTGCATGATTACACAGTTCTTGGAACCTGCAGGCACAGGCCACCACTGCATGATCAGATGCAACCATGGGTGAGTTGGGGTTTTGTTTTGTTTTTTTGCTGTGTGTTTCCAGTGTGCTTCAATGAGGGATCGATGATTCACATCTCTGCACTGAGGGCAGTGTGCGATGATGCACATACTGAGATGGGGGAAAAATAGCACGGAGTTGGGATGGCCTGATCAGACCATCCTGATGCCATGAGAGCGCGCTGGAGCGATCACACAGGGGAAAGTCCATCTGTGGCCCATAGCAATCTATTTGCTACTGGACTTTCCCTAGTGTCTTTCTACTCTGCTTCTGCGGCAGAGCAAAACGAGTTGCTGACAGGTGTGGGGCACTTCCCAGATGTTTGTGTCTGATCACACCCTTTAAATCCGCCTGGCATTCGTGCCTATGGCACAGCTAATTGTGTGTGTGATCGCGACTACAGAGTTAGCAGTCAGTTCTAAAGATAATAAGTAACTTTTATTAAAGGAAATTCATTTAAAGAAACTAGGTGTTTATGTACTACCCCTATGTCAATCCTAGGCTGCATCTCCATTCCTTCATCATGTGTTCTATTTTTACCATGTTGAGCACTATTTCCCTTGCAAGAGAAGAGGAAAAGTAGGAATTGAGCAGTTCTGCCCTCTCTTCACCACCTGTTAAAATTTCACTTTCCTGTCCCTGCAATGGGCCTACCATGTCCTTGCTCATTTTCTTACTTTGAACATAAAAAAAGAACCCTTTTTGGTGTTTTTAGTGTCTCTCACTAGCCTAAGCTCATACTGAGCTTTAACTTTCCTAACTTTCTCTCTACAAGCACTGGTTGTTTATATTCATCCTTGGTTATAATGAGTCTTTTTATTTTTTGAGTCCTTAGAAAGCTGCTTATGGAGCCACTTTGGCTTCTTTAGGCGTCTCCCATTTTTCCTTCTCATAGGAATAATTTGTGATTGTGTCTTCAGTATTTCACTTTTAAGAAACTTTCATCCCTCTTGAACTCCCTTCTCCTTAAGCATTCCTGATCTTGGGATTCTACTCAGCATAACTTTAAGTTTATCAATAATTTGCTTTCCTGAAGTCCAACCTATATGGCTTACTATGTACAGCTATTATCTTCCCCAAGACTGTAAATTTCAAAATTACATGGTTATTATTACCCAGGGTGCCTACTACTTTTACCTTGTCAACTAGTTCTTCCCTTTTGGTAAGTATCAAGTCCAAGATAGCAGATCCCCTTGTTTCCCTCTCCACTTTCTGGAAAATGAAGTTGTCAACAAGACAAGTCAGGAATTTACTGGTTGACACACCTTAGCTTCTACTTCTCTCAGTAGGGAATCCCCAATTACCAACATATGCCTTCTCCTATATTGGGGAGCAGAGACATGAGTCCTTTCATTCACAAGGGTCTGAGAAATTTTCTTCAAGCTTTGTGGAGGCCAGGGGAGGAGCCCTTGTTCCAGTGGTTCAGAATCAATATCTGTGGGGAGATTCAAGAACCGATTGCTTAGTAACAGAGGCTCAGAATGTCTCTTGATCTTCCTGCTCCTGTGGGTTATATTCTTCCATGTGTTGGGTGCTCCTCCAGTTGCTGGGAAACCTTTCCCTCCTCCTCCTGTTGCCCCCTCAGGAGTGCTTCATGCATTCTGTCAATGAACTCTTCACCTTCCCTTATAAATTGGAGTGTGGGCAAGCATGCCTCAAGACCCTGTATCTTCTCCTCCAGTATGGCTATCAACTTACACTTTCTGCAAGTGTAATTGCTGTTACCTTCAGGTAAGAATACAAACATGCCGCAGACTTTGCACGTCACTGCCTCAGTTCCCTCACCAACCATGCTGTTGCAGTCCATTTCAAAATTAGTTCAGTTTAACTGACACTTCTTTGTTAACTTTCCTGCCTCTCAAGACTACTTGTGAAATGTTTGCAGAAGCAAAAACTAACTTAACAAATATAGAATGTAAGATGCATTCAGCCTTCTATGGGGTGCCCAGGCCAGACCCACAGGCCAAGAGCCTTTTGGCTCTTGCTCGTTGGCTTGTGCCAGAGGCTTGTGCCTCTGGTGAGGTGCAGCCTTAAATAGAAGCCTCACCCAGCAGAGGGCGGGGCCATCATTCAGTTGCCGTAGTGACTTGCCTTTTTCCACATTCACAGTAAATAAAAAGGGGTAACTTTTTTTAAAAAACAACAACAAAAATTAGGAAAAGCTAGATTTTTCAGAGACAGACTGGGGAAGAAACAGTTAAGTAGTGCTCATGAACTAAATGGTAATTTGCAGATGTTACTGAGAGAAAAATGGTAAATTGCTTATGGATATTTCCCAAAGAAAGAAGGGGAGTTCATCAAACACAATTTTGATATGAATTTTGTCTTTAGCTCTAGGGAACTAGAGAAGATTCTGAGTTATTAGATATTAGCCTGGAGCGTTGTGATAACATTAGACATTATTTATCATTAAAGCCAGACAGGAGCAAAAAATAGCCATTTTCTTGTGCAGAACTATATGGCTTTGAAACAAGAAGGGGAGGGGGAAATCACCCTTTGCCATAAAAGTACAGCTTCTTATTTCCTTGCTTTAACCTAGAGGGAAGATAAAATGCTTAAGAACAACAGAATGTATGAAAAAGGGATGTATGTGTGGCAAAAGACCCAGGAATTTAAATTAAAAAACAAAATCTATATAATGCCTTTTATTAAGACAAGCCAAAAAATGACATAAACAGTGTGCAGATTTTCCAGTTCTCCAAAACTCTTCATGAAGATGGGATTATAAACAAACACACAAAAGGTGTGTGGGGAGGATGTTAATTTAGGCCATGATCTTATAGTTTTCTCCTGACAAAGAGAACTTGCAAACATTGACACTTTAGGCTGGCCTTAAGGAAAAATATTTAATCAATTTTGTTTTTGGACCAATACAGCTCTTTGGAACTTCTAGAAATTTAACACTACAATCCTAAGTAGAATTACACTCCTTGAGCCATTGGAGTCAATGGGTCCAGAAGGGTCAAATTCTGCTGGAAACTTAAAACAGAATGAAACTGCAGTTCTTCATAGAGTTTTGAGTGTAAAAGTGCCTTTTGATTTTCATATGGTTTACACAAGTAGAGCAGCATTATAATCTGAATGCCACAGATCAGGTCCAGATGCTTGCTTTGATACAACAGATTATTCTGGAATGGAATAGAATTCAAGTTCCTTGTCTATGTTCTGAGGAGGGCTTTTTTCCCTGGGGGAACGCGCCAGAACAGAGTTCCAGAACTCCTTCGACAAAATTCTTTTAAAAATGTTTAAAAGTTAATGAATTTTCAGTATACAGATTGAAAACTTCATTTCCCTCTTGAGAGTTCTGGCACCTCTTTTTTTTTTTTTTTTTTTTTTTTAAGGGCCCCGGTTTTGAGGAAAATTTCAAGGGACATCACTTTAGCCAGAACCTTTCAGGCTGATTTTTTGTTGTACAGCTTGAATCACAGTTTATGGGGTTTTCTAGTAATGCCAGCCTAAGGTGAGTTAAACTCTTTTGAGCCTATTGACTTCACTGGACTTAGAAAGGAGTAACTCTATTTAGAATGACACTGTAAAGCAAAAACTTTTGTTGTGAGCGAGCAATTTGGCTACTGTATAAATTAGTTTGCTCTGGAGCCATCCTTCCTGAGGTAAGACAAAAATGTGTGAGCCAGAGGCTAAAAAACTGTGAGCTAGCTCACACTAACTCAGCTTAGAGGGAACACTGCCCTTGACCCCTGTCTTTCAGTACTAGCTTTAAAAATAAGTACACTCATAAATGTGATGACCGTTAAGCTGCATATCAAGGGAAATAAAAGCAAAGGAAAACAGTCAAGAGCCCCAGCATTGATGAATACAAAGTCTGAAGTTTAGCAAAAGTGATTTATCCCATCCCATTTTGCAAGCTGTTTGCAGCACAATGGTAAACCACTGCTTAGTAATTGAGAAGGACACATCCTCTTTCTTATTTTGAGTCTGCTGGTGAGCAATGATGATGGCAAGTTAATTAATTATCTTCGGCATCAGTTTACTTGAACATTTTCTTTTTCTCCAGCAGCCTTATGAAAAGAGCCCGATAGAGGGCTTGATTAGGGGAATAATGAAGCAAATTTCCAATAGATTATATAATTTCTCATCTATTTGCAGCCATTGTTAACATGGATTGCTCTCTTAGTGCTGGGATTCACATCAGGGAAATTTCATAAGCATGTAAATCTTCCTTAAATGGGATATTTAGGGATAAATTCAAGTAATTGCATGTTTATCATATTTCTGTCAATGTGATGGATTCAAGGAGAAGATCAGCTGCCTGAAACTCAGTTAAGAGGTTTTATTATATGGACCCAGTTTCATTTTGTGCACCATTCTAGGCAAATGACTGTTCTATGGGAAGTGGTTGATACCACTTCAAAAGTGCAGATATCCTACCAATGTTGCCAATGCAACAGAGGAAAATGTCAGGCTCACTATGCATCACTATGCATTTTATAGTTTGCCTGCCATAGAGGAAGGAGGAGGGGGAGAGGGGTGTGAAGTAGTAACACAGCCAATGTTTCCTTAAAAAAAAAGTCTCAAGACATCTTTTACAGCAGTGGAAGGAAACTAGGGCTGCCAGTGGAAGGCCTCCCATCACATTCATAGCAGGATGCCTGGCAGTCCTAATTGCTTGACAAAAACCAAGAAAAAAGTGGGAGGGGGGAACTCAACCCAAGATATGACTGTGGTATATGAGGGTCAAGCTAACAAAATAAGTTATTATTAAAATACAAAAAATATTATGGTGTACACATTAGTAAAAGATAAAATAGGTTAAAAGAAACTATTCAAATATCAGACTCTTAAAACTTTTTACATACAGAGCTGTTAGTTTTACATATGCAATTAATGGGTATACCTTATGACCAGTAGACCATATGAGTTTCGGCCCCTTAGGGTCCTCCTCAGGCCATGATGTCAAAACCACTTTCCACATGAAGAGATTAAAAATTCAGTAAAACAGGTCTCACAGATGGCAGAGACAGCAATGGAACTTGGGCTGCTGCCACACACGCTAAGTAATCCACTTTCAATCCACTTTCAGTGCACTTTCAAAGTGGAGTTTTACTGTGTGAACTGGCAAAATCCACTTTGAAAGTGCACTAAAAGTGGATTGAAAGTGGATTACTTAGCGTGTGTGGCAGCAGCCTTGGTCTAACACTCCAAGAAGAGGTTTGGTCTATATAAAGTAATGAAAACCATCTAAGTGAAAGAGTTATAATATTGGAAACTATTATTAAACAATGTAACCTAAAATTCAGGGGGATATACGAAAATTCTGAAGGCACTACGGAATTAATAAATTTAATGGCAAACTGGCTAGCAATGGAACTAAGATTATAGAACAGAGTAATGTCAGTCATTGTGCATGCCTTTCACTTGGAATCATAAACAACCCTAAAAGGCAAGGTCCACGAGATGTAGCTGTGACATTTGCTAATATGAGTACAAGGGGGGGAAATCCTTAATGAAGCAAGAATGAGAGGATCCTTCCAATACCAGAACAATTCAGTATTAGTTTTCCCAATTTATTCTCAGCAGCCCTCCAGAAGAAAAAATAATTGAAATTTGTAACAACTAAACTACAGGTAGGTAACAACAGATATAAGTGGGTAATGCCAGTGAAAATTCATGTAACATACCAAGGAAAATCAAATTTTGCTGATGATGAAGACTCAGAATGCAGTTTTTTATGCTTTCTATAATTAGAACAGCCCCAATATTTCAACAAGAGATCACAGAAAATAAAGTTGATGTCCCCAACTACACCACCGAAGGACACTAAAATTTAAATTCCACAGTTGTCATGATTATAAGGAAGGAAATGAAAAAGGTTCTTTGATCCTGCCACAGAAAACTTAAATGTTTTCTCTTTTCAATATCTTTAGATGTTACTTTGTTATATTGTTTAAATAGTCTATTTTTTCATGAAAATAGGGGAGTGAGGGTGTTAACTGGTGTCTTGTGGCCCCGACAGGTGAAAGAGCCAGGTTTACTTGATTTGACAATGAGTTAATCAAGTCCCTGGAGGACAACTGTGTGAGAAAAGCTTAGTAGTGTTAAGTTAGTTAAGAACATAAGAGAAGCCAATATTGGATCAGGCCAATGGCCCATCCAGTCC
The DNA here is from genome assembly GCF_001447785.1 of Gekko japonicus. Lineage (NCBI taxonomy): Eukaryota > Metazoa > Chordata > Lepidosauria > Squamata > Gekkonidae > Gekko > Gekko japonicus. The sequence goes on from NW_015161449.1 coordinate 379,799, forward strand.
AACACTCTGTCACACAGTGGCCAAAAATACCTGCTGCCTTCAGGAGGTCCAGTAGTGGGGCCAGAACACTAGAAACACTCCTACCGTTGCCCCCCCCCCAAGCACCAAGAATACAGTGCATCACTTGCCTCAGACTGAGAGTTCCTACCTTGTGGCTAATAGCCACTGATGGACCTCTGCTCCAGATGTTTATCTAATTCCCTCCTGAAGCCGTCCATGCTTGTAGCTGCCACCACCTCCTGTGGTAGTGAATTCCATGTGTTAATCACTCTTTGGGTGAAGAAGTAAGGAGTAGTTTATTTTAGATGCAAAGTATTTGTTGTTTTTAACTGTCAGACTCTTGGACAAAGTTACTCTCAACAACACTCTCTGGCAGTGATTTGTTTATTGAGAAATAAAAAGTTCCAAGCTAAGACAGGTACTGTGTCAGAACTGAGGTTCTGGTGGGGGAATCAAAAAATATAGACAGTTCAAACAAGCCCCCCCCCCCCCCCCCCGCCCCCCACCCCCAAACTAGCCTAACTTTCATGCACTCTACACCCCCAACTGTAAATCTACCCACACGTTATTTCTAACAGCGAGGCAAGCACAAACACTGACCAAGGTCATCAGCTTAGGGAGGCTGCTTAAGAAGAGTTACATTGCCATTACAATAAAGCCATTTCTCACACTCTCACCTACCCCCCTGGAATTTCCCTTCCCCCTGCACGCCTCAATCCCCCAGAAAACATGGCAAATGAGAATCCAAGTTTGACAATCTGCCCCCCCCCCAAAGTCCTCACCCTCCCGGCTTGAGGGGGTAGCGCTTATGAAAAGCATGCACAAGTTTGGAAGCATTCACATGGTTGTCTTTCACCCATTCATTATGATTCGGATCAAAATCTTTCCATTTTATGAGAGTATAGTTTGCCCCTTTTTATCTTAGAATCTAAAATATCCTCCACTTCCTGGTTTGGCTCTCCGTCCACAATCGGGGAGCTGCAGGACAAGGTCTCCACATCCAGGGCCGGCCTAAGGTGTTTCTGCGCCCTAGGCAAGACCAGCTTGTGGTGCCCACGCCCCCCCCCCAGGTGATGCCAGCCTCCCAGTGGGGCCTGGAGACCTACCAAAAACACACCTGGAAGGGGGGACACTGGGCACCACAAGCTAGCCTTGCCCCTGCCCGGGTTGGCTTCCCACTTGCCTGGCCTGCTGGGGGAGATGTGTGCAAGCAGAGCCCTGGCCCGAGCAGTCCCGGGGGGGCGGGGGGAGCGGGGGTCTTCCTTCCTTCCCTTCTGCCACAACTGGAGCAGGAGAGGGGGGTGGCCGGACGAACCTACAGAGCCGTAATGACCTGGGGAGGATGAATCCTGGTGGGAGCCTCCTCCTCCGTGGCACCTCCCGGAGCTCCCACCGACCACCTTCCAGTGGTTCTGGGCACCTCATGGCTTCCTCTGCGCATGCCCAGCTGGTGGTGGCATGCCCAGTGCAGCTCACCGAAGCTATGCCTTCCCCCTGCGCCTGTTGCTTGTCCGCCCAGGTTGCCAGCAGCAGCAGAGGGTTAGGAGCTGAGCCAGAAGGGGTGTGGGGCCCCACCACAGCTGCCCCCATGTGGTGCTGGGGTCCAGTTTGGTACCCTAAGGGCCGGCCCAAGCTCTAGGTGAATGCCTAGTTCGCCTAGCGGGTGAGCCGGCCCTGTCCACATCAATGGTCCTGGATCCTTCTTCAGTAGACTAAAATGGAAAACAGGGTGAATGTGGCATAAGTTCTTTGGCAACTCAACCTCAACAGTCACTTTATTGATAAGCTGCACCACTTTAAAAGATCCTTGGTATTTCCACCCCAGCTTCTTTCCTTTTTTTTTTTAGTAAATGCTTTATTGAACTCTCCTAAAAAGGAGAGGAGTTTCGCTTAAGGAAAAGAGGAGGGTATATAGTGGGATAGAGAAAAGATGAGTGATGTTAATTGTTGCTAAGTTAGTCTATTAGTAAAAGTGAAACATTCCTCTTCAGCTTCTTCTGTGAGTCGCCAATCCGCTTTCATCTTAACAATTAAAAGAATCCATGTTAGTATATTAGAATTGTCCCAATGGTGTTTTGTTAGTGTTGCTTCTTTCATCAGTGCTGGGTTTTTTTGACCTCGGCGTACAGGATGAATCTGCCTCGCTTCTCTCTGCAACTTGTCAGCTCCTCCTCCATCGCTTACTTCCTGGTTGTCAATTGTGAACTGTGGGCTAGTGTGCCTTTTCGCAAGCAGAGCAGATTTTAAGAATGGATATATCCGTTTTAAACATTGAGTTAATCGCTGCCATTCTCATCCGCAACTTTCCACCGTCATGCACATTTTTACGCTTCTCACAGTTCCGTTTAAAGTCACAGTCTTTCACACTTTGAGTTAGTAACTGCGCCATCACCGGAAGTTCATCCGTTCTTCTTTGCTAGCTTCTTCACCCAGCGCCGACATCTTGCTTTTTTGTTTATCTTTAGCAAAAACTTATGCTTTTACATCAGAGCTTGACTTTTTCCACTTTCATGCTTATTCTACCATCCATTTTCCGTTCTCCCCCCCCCACAGTTCATTCGAAGTTAAAGTCATTCGCTCTTTCGCTTGAAATACCAAAGGGCTTTTCTTCCAGTTTCCGTTCCCCCCCCCTTTCTCCGCCAAATTCGTATATAACGAAAGTTTAAACGAGAATAGAAGGATCGTCTCCTTCTCTCATTTCTTATCGCTTGGGGTGGGGGGGACGCGATTATTGCTTTTCGACTACGATTGACAACTCACAGTTCCAGCCGATCTTTTCCAATTTCATCATTTTTTCACTTTTTCGCTTCATCACTCGGTGACGTCCGTAGGTTCCACTATATCCTTTACAGGGTCACTCACGCGGCGAGGTCCATAGGGGCAGGGCGAGGAGAAAGCCTCAATTTCCGACCGTTCGGCCGAGAAAGAGGCTCCCCCAAAAAAGCCCTAAAGCGCCCCGGATCCGAGCCCCTCTCCCCTGAGGTGCTCGTTTGGGTCTCCGCTCTCGCGAATTCCCTCCTCAACCGCGGGCGGGCGAGACGCCCCGGGAGCGACCCGGGGATGCGTCCGCCATTCGCGGAAGCCAAACCGGAAGCCCACCCCAGCTTCTTTCCTGGCTGCAGACCTCTAAGGTTTTTTGTGGAAATATACGCAGAGTCCCGAGACTTTAAGTCCCATTCAGGGCCCCTCCCCTTGTCAGTGTATCATTTGTAATCCTCTTTTGCTTTGGCTAGTATTCGTTGGAGGGCTGACCACCCTTGTGTTACTTTGTCCCACCATGTCTGGGCATCACCCAGGCTAATTTCTCATGAGTTCAGGGTGGGGAAGGGTCCCCCCTCATATCCATGTACTGTTTTGAAGGGGGACATGCCTATAGACCTGTGCATGGAATTATTATAGCTGTACTCTGTAAAAGGAAGCAAGTCAACCCAGTCATTTTGCTCATGATTGATGAAACACCTCAGAAATTGTTTTAGCACTTGATTTGTCCATTCCCTTTGGCCATCCATTTCAGGGTTGCAAGGACTACTCAGTCCTTGTTCCACCTCCAGTATCTTTAATAAATCTTTTCAAAACCCAGCCACAAACTGGGAACCCCAATCAGAGATTATTTGGGGGGGGGGGGCAAAGCATAAAGCTGGATTATGTGTTGCATGAACAACTAAGCCAATTTTCAGGTGGTTGTAATTGCTTTCATGGGATGAAATGTGCTTGTTTGGAAAGAGATCAACCACCACCCAAATTACAGTCTTTCCTTTACTTGGGGGGTAATCTGTGATAAAATCCATAGAAATGACAGACCAGGGCCAGTCCAGGGTTTCTAGAGGCTGTAACAGTTCTGGGGTTTTCCCTGTTCGCCTCTTGCCCATCAAACACGGATGGCACAAGGCTACATATTGGGAGATGTCTCCTCTCATTTGGAGCCACCAAAATTGTTTCTGGATGAGATTTAAAGTCAGAGAGCCAGTTTGGTGTAGTGGTTAATTGTGCAGACTCTAATCTGGGAGAACCAGGTTTGATTCCCCACTCCTCCACTTGCACCTGCTGATGTGACCTTGGGTCTGTCACAAGCTCTGGCACAGCTGTTCCTGAAAGAGCAGTTTGTATCAGAGTCCTCTCAGCCCCACCCACCTCACAGGGTGTCTGTTGTGGGGAGGGGAAGGGAAAGGAGTTTGTAAACCGCTCTGAGACTCCAAGTGAAGGGCGGGGTATAAATCCAATCTCCTCCTCCTCCTCCTCTTTAAATAACCATAATGTCCAGCCAGTTTATTATCATGCCCCATTGAAAGAATCTCCCCCCTTAAAGCTTTTGGAACAAACAGTTTATTTTCCAGTACCAACAGCCATCCTCTTTTTGGGTTAAAGTTCCCTCTTTCTCAATTTCCACCTTGTCATTGTCTGTTAGGGTGGTCTTGAACTTCTCTGCCCAGGACTTCTTTTCCAGCACCCCCCCCCCCGGCTGCGAGTCACTATCACCCCTCCCAACTGTGTGGGTGTGAACATGGTATCCACCACCTCCTCTCATTGGCTGCATGTTGTGGAAGGTGGGACAAGGCATCAGCTAGGAAGTTAGATTTCCCGGGAGGTGCTTTAGAGTAAAACGAAACTTAGAGAGAAACTCCACCCAACTCAGCTGCAGTCCTCCCTCTAAGCTTGTGAGCAAAAATTCTACTTTGTGAGCTACTGGCATTAAAGTTGTGACTGAAGTTGGCTACTGAGTACCCAGTGCTCGCCATCTGTCTGCTCAAAATTTGAGTATTTTTACCCTTTCCAATGCAAAAAAAACCCCTCATTTTGAATGATGGTGCCTAAAGTTGGCAAGAAGGGGAAACAAAAAGGAGAAAGCAACCTGCATTTAACAAAGTTTTTTCCAGCTACAGACGCACCATCCACTTCATTTGCAATGCTGGGGAGGGGCAAACAAATGGTTGAAGAGAGCCCACTTACTGCACATTTTTTTTGATGCAGGCGCTAACCAAATAACGTCAGGCACTGAGATATGATATTACAGAAATGCTGAAACCATCATTTCAATGCATGGATGAGTTAGAAGAGCTTCAGAAACAGACAAACCAAAAGGCAGAGAAAGCTCTCCAGAAAGTTACTGAGCTTGAAAGTCAATTGCCTTTGAGAACCTCAGATGCTTGGGCACGGGAACATATTTTATCTTTGGATTATCGTAGTAGTGATTTGTGCCTAAAGTTTAGGGGGTTCAAATCAAATGTTGAAGCTGGAACAGAGCTGAATATATTTATGGTGAATTGGTTAGTGGGCACTTTAAGTCTGAAAGCTGGTGTTAAAGTGTACTGTCTTCTTAATTCTCAACATAAAGAAGAACAGACTGGATATCAAACAAAATGGCATAGAGATATTGGTCAGTCGCTTACCTCCGAACAGTGGACTGCGATCTGGTCTTCTCCTCTTTGCCGCTCCCGTTCCACCAATATTCAAATGTTAACTTATAAACTTTTATTTCGATGGTTCCTGACCCCGTATCAGCTGCATGGCATTAACCCCGCGATCTCGGACAGATGTTGGAAAAATTGTGGGGGCCGTGGCACCTATATTCATTGCTGGTGGGAGTGTCCCAAGGTCCAGGCCTTCTGGAGAGAAGTCAATGCCCAGATACTTTTAATTACAGGTTGCGCCCTCCAACTACAACCCTCCTTGTTCCTTTTGAATCATTGGAGCCATCTTGCCCCCAATGGGCTTATGAAAGAGTTGATAGAATTGTGTCTTGCGGCCGCTAGGAATGTTATTGCATTTCATTGGGAATCCAAGAAGACGCTGCTATTGAGTGACTGGTTCCTGAAATTGTGGGACTTCTTTTTACAGCATCCTACGATCCGAAAATCAACCCGTTCCTGACAATCTTCAAGAAAAATGGATGCCCCTCTTGGAAGCCTCAGCAGCACATAAAATCGACACCTCCCTGTTTGCCCTGCATAAACACCAGGACTTGCTTTCCTATTTTTTAACAGTTGTTTATATTTAATAAAAAATTAGGGGGAAAAAAAGTAATATAAGAAATGATTAACACATGTTAAAACGGATGTTAAAGACTGTGATAACTCATTTTTTGTCCTTTTTCTGAAATGATAACTTGTTTTTGGGGCTACCGCCCCAAGTTTAAAATCTGAGTCCTCATCAGAAGATGTCACTGCTCCTTCTTCTTCACTTCCCTTGATGCTGTTGCCTTCCTCCTCTTCTTCTCCTGCTGGACGATTATGATGCTGTAGAAACTCATGTGCCTTTTCAACAGAGTCAATTCTTTCCTTTTTATCTTTGAATTTAAAGATTATGACTTTGGGCATGATCCATCTGTAGGGGATGTTGTTTTTTGTAAAAATAAAGTCAAGTCTCTAAATTTCTTTCTTTTCTTTCTTATTTCAAATGGAATGTCCTTCAAATTTTTTATTTCTTTGTCCTTGATTTTCAAGTTAACTCCACTTGTTGCTTTGAATATTTGATCTCTCACTTGTTGTCTGGAGAACCTCACCATCACTTCCCTGGGCAGATTATTCTTTCTTGTACATTCAGAATACGACCTAACGATCGTATCTATTTTGCTTTGTAAAGTATCTGCTTTAGTATCTGCCACAGGGCCTAAAGAGTCACACATAATCTGTTTCAAATTTTCTCCCATCAAGGACTATCTCACAAAATGTGTAACACAATATTTAAAAAATAAGCTCTATTTGTTAAAATGTTAAACTGATATAGGTGCATAACAAAATGATTCCATCTATGAAAAATTTAAATAGTTATAATTACAGACTCCACATTTGTTGTATGTTAGTCTTTCTCTCTTTGTAGTTGTTGTCTTCTCTCACTTTTGAAAAACTAATAAAACTCTTTTTAAAAAATCTCTAACAGAATAAAAGTAGTTTAAAAAATTCTGAGATACATAAGCATCTACTGGAAGCTCCTATCCCATTTGAAGAGATAGTGGCTACAATACAGACTTTAAAAACTAATAAAATGTAAGGCAATGATGCATTTCCAGCAGAATTTTATAAAGTGTTTTCTTAAGGTTTACCAGGTCTTTTAAAAGATGTTTGTAATCATATTATGGATTCAGGAGAAATGCCAAAGGCCTGGACAGAAGTAAATATAGTGGCCATATGCAAAATGGACAACGACTTATCATCCCCTTCTACATATATAAAATAGTCCCCTCACAGGGAGAGCACTCCTACCATGACATAGATGCTCACAAAGAAGGGATTTTTAAAAAGAAATTCAACCCCTAAGTGGGTCAAAAGGGGTAAAATGTGCTCCCCCATTGATTCCTATGTGGCTGCCAGGCTGCTGCATCCTTGCTTTCCCCCCACTCTCTTAATGGCCAGCTGCAGAGCTCAGTGTTCTGAGGTTTAAAAAAAACAGTTACAGTTACAGGAGACTGCACAGAGCTATTAACAGTGGAGGAAGTCAGGAATGGCCAACAACCACCTGTGAGGTGCAGTAATGCTGCTGGCCCAGCCTCTCTGATGGCTTCTAACACACTCCCCCCACAGCAGTGGCAGGGTGCTTAAAGCCCCACCTACTACACCAAAAAAGCTGGTGTCTGTCAGGTGTAGGAGCAGGACCAGTGTATTTTAATCTATCAGGGACGCTGCCCCAGCAGGATCACCTTAGGAGTGCTGCTGGCCCAGCTTAGCCACACTCCCACCCACAATGGAAATATACCCCAAATTTGTAGAAATCTGGTTTCCTTTATTAGGTTATTTAACTTCTCACAATGTGGGTTCTAGAAAATTGGTTCATATGAAATTGCTTAATATCTGATTGCTCGGATGGTGTTTTGAGTATGTAGTTATGTCCCAGTTCTAAAATGCAACATAAATGAGAAGCATTTTTGTAAAAAAAGAAGAAAAAAGAGGGGGTATGCCCCCCCAAATTCAATGCCCAGGCCAAATCCCTGCACCAAGAAATTCAAAATAAGGGGAGTGCATTCCTACCATGACATCAACCCCCCCATGAAGAGATTTCTGAGAAACATGACCCCTCAGAGGTAAAAAAGGAGTAAAATGTGTTCCCCTAATTATCTTCCATGTCCCTGGCAGGCTGCTGCCTCCTTGCCAGACCCCTCCCCCGATTGGTCAATTGTGTAGTTCAGAGTTCTGAGGTAAATCCTACCTACTTGCACCCACCTCCCTCTGATTGCTCAGCTGTGGATCTCAATGTTCTGAGGAAAAACACAGTTAGAAGAGACTGCAGACAGTTGAGGACAGTTACAGAAATTAGCTATTCAAGACTCCTGAATAAAAAAAATTTTTTTTGAAATTTTTCCAAAAAGTCAGCATGGCAATTGAGTTAATGAATGTTTATGGGGAAACTCAAGGGTTTAAAAAGTAAAGAAGATTAGGTTAGAAAATGTCTTTGTTAACTGACTATGACTAATATTTGCTTATTAAATAGTAACTATATTTAGGAGAAAATGTCAAATAGAATGTTATAGTGATTGGAACTATATTTTTATGTTTATATATGCTATTATTGGGAGCTGCGGTGGCTCAAGTGGTTAAGACGCTGAATTGCAGGCTATTGAAGGTCAGTGGTTC
>NW_015161449.1:388463-418951 GCF_001447785.1 Gekko japonicus
ATTACAGGTGTTTTAAGTGCAGGGTTTCAGCAGTTCGAGACCTGAGTTGCCGAGTGAGCTCCTGTCTCTAGTTCCAGCTCCTGCCAACCTAGCAGTTCGAAAGCAAGAAATTGCAAGTAGATAAATAGGTACCACTTTGGTGGGAAGGTAACAGCGTTCCATGCGCCTTGGTGTTTAGTCATGCCGGCCACATGACCACGGAAAACATCTTCGGACAGCACTGGCTCTTCAGCTTTGAAACGGAGATGAGGACCGCAACCCTAGAGTCGGACTTGACTGGCTTTCGAGCAAGGGAACCTTTACCTTTACTATGCTATTATTAAATGTAGTATATATATAAAAAATAGGGGAAAGGGTAGCAACAACTCTGTATGATTGTTATGAATTTGTTTTTTTATCCACAGCTGGAAATATATACTAAAAGAATTACATAATCTTAAAGAAGTATAAATATATTCAGTTAAAGGGTGAGTGAGATGGTAATTGATTAAATGTGGGTATATTGAAATTAAGTTTTATATATTTAGAAACTAGTGGAATGGATAATTAGAATGTCATTTCAAACATTAAAATAGAAATGAAGATATTGCTTAGAAAATTATAGTTGGAATACTTAGTATGTGCTCAAATACAAAAAAATTATGTAATTTTAAGATAAAACCTTGCAAATATTATACTTAGGTATAAGGTAGAAAAGTAGAAACTGAAATGTTTAATTATGAGGTAGTTAGATAGAAATTGATAATGAACTCTCTTGTATGTATGTTTGTCTTTTTATGTTTGTTTTTGTCTTTTTCTCTTTTAAACCAATAAAAATTTATTTTTTAAAAATTCACATCATCAGTATTATAACTGGATTTACAGAACTTAAATACCGTAGCGAAGCACGGGTATCAGGCTAGTCTATATATAAAAAAGAAAGTCCCCTCAGCATAAAATCAAGGTCCGGGCCAAACTCCTGGACCTAGAAACATGACATTCGGGGAAAGCACTCCCACCACAATGTACTCATTAAGCAGGTTTGTCATGAAGCCACATACTTCAAGATATCTCCCCTCATATGTGGCCATCAGAACTGTCTTTGTATGAGGTTTAAAGTCTTTAAATATCAAAATGCCCTGACAGTTTATTATCATGTCCCATTGTTAACACTGCCCTCCTAAGAGTCTCTGGGACAAACAGTTTATTTTTGTCAGTACCAACACCTGTTGTCCTTTTGGGTTAAAGTCTCATCCTTCTCGATCTCCACTTTGTCTCTATTGGAGAGAGTAGCTTTGAATTTCTACGCCGATGGCTGCAACTCAGCGGGACACTGCCCCTTCGCTTGGCTATGTGCCACCATGCCTCCCCCCAGTTGAGTGGGTGTGAACATAGTGTCTACTACCTCATCACTCTGACTGGCATGCTGAGGGAGGCAGGTCAGCACATCAGCCATAAATTTGACTTGCCAGGGAGGTGCTTCAATGTGAAATGAAACTTAGAGAAAAATTAGGACCATTGAGTCCTAAAAATGACTGTAATTGCCTCTGGGTTCTAGGGGGTTCCCACCCCAGCACATCCTGCACTTTCTTAGGATCCATGCCCAGGAATAACTCTCTAGTTATTCAGTATCCCAAAAAGTCTATTTCTTGCTTGCGGAACTCATACTTGGAAAGTTTGGCATAAAGGTGGTTGTCATATAAGGCCATCAAAACTTCTCTCACCAGTTTCACATATGGTTCCAAGTTGTGTGAAGAAATTAACACGTCATCAAGATAAACAACCACCCCCTTGAACTGGTGCTTGTGCAACACTTCATTAATTAAGTTCATGAACACCCCTGGGGCCCCCACCAGCCCATACAACCTGACCAAGTATTTGAATTGACCCAGCGGGGTATTAAATGCAGTCTTATGCTCATCCCCCACCCTTATGTGCACTTGAAAGTAAGTGTCTCGCAGATCCAGTTTGGTAAATATTTTCCCTTTGGATGCTTCAGCTAATAAGTCTTTGATCAAAGGGAGGGGGTACGCATTTGAAGCAGACACCACATTCAGCCCCCTATAGTCCATACACAATCAAAGACCCCTGTCCTTCTTTTTCCTGAAGAGAACAGGGGCAGCAAAAGGGAAGGTGGCTGGCCGGATGAAACCCTGGCTTAGATTCTTGTCTATAAACCTGCACAACTCCTCTTTCTCAGCTGGGTTCATGGCATATAGCTTCCCTTTTGGCAGTTTGTGCCCTGGCAATAACTCAATAGCACAGTCTGTTTTATGGTGGGGAGGTAACTCGTCGGCCTCCCCCTCCTCTAACATTCAGGCCAAGTCTCTATATTCCAGGGGATTGCATCCAGCTCTTCCTGCAACAAACAGACCCGCTCTGGTGCTGGTCAGGGCTCCTCTTCCCATTCTGACTGCCACTGGTGTTCCTTGCACTGAGGGTCTAGGGAGGTGAGGGTCTCTGCACTCCATTGTACATATGGATCATGGGCTTGTAGCTAGGGACTGCCCAGCACCATGGGGAAATGAACTGAGGGGTGCACAATGAAGGATCGCATTTCCCAATGTTCCGATACTCCCATGGGGAGTGGGGCACTGCGATAGTCACAAGCCTGCATTGTGGTGCCATCCATTTGGGAGAACACCACTGGCTCATTTAATTTATATACTAGCACCCCCAGGCCTGTCACTAAAGCAGGGCGTAACAAGTCCCAAGTGCACCCCAAGTCTAAAAGGGCTCTAACTCTAAAATGGGTCCCTGCTGCAGGGTTTAGTATAGTCACAGTCATGAAATAAAGGGAAGAAGAGGATCTCACCAATTCTCGCACCGAGGAGTTATGGACCTGCTGGCTGGTGCCCTTCACAGCAGGTCCCAGCCTTTTCCCAGCACCTGAGGCTCCTTGGAATTGGTGGAAGAGGTGCCTTCAGAGGTGCGGTACTTAGCCACTTGTCAAGCTTTGGGAGATTTTGGCCGCTTCCCAGGTGGCTTTGGTTTCTTCTCCCGATACTCCTCATGGAGCTCTCTCTCCTCAGTTCATGGTTTTGTGCACGCCGTGGCAAAGTGGTCCACTTTCCCATAATGCAGACATAAGCCCTTCTTCAGGCTTATGTTCTCGGTCCCTGCCGGGTAGTGGTCCTCTACCCCGAATCATCCGTTGGACTCCCCCACCATGGCTGGGAGTCTTGTGCTGGTAGAGCTTCACCAGATTGTGCCAGTTCTCAGCTTCACATGTTACCTGGATCCAACCTGCCAACATCAGGGGGTTATCCTGGGCCAGCACCTTCTCCAGGATCATGGTGCTCAGGCCGGCCCAATAGAAATCGATCAGGACTTCTTCTGGTCACCCTTGGAGTTTGGCTGCAGTGGCTTTGAACTCATTGGAGTACTCTTGTACTGACCGAGTTCCCTGCTGGAGGACACAGAGGCGGGTACGGGCTTTCTCAAGCTCAAGCGGGTCCTTGAACTGGTGGCGCAGGGCTTGCATGAAGGCATCCATGCCTCATAGCTCTGGAGCAGCAATGTTGTAGAGCCCCACAAACCAGTCGGCTGCTTGTTCTCTGAGCCAAGACACCATATAATCCACTTGCTGCTCATCCGAGGTGAAGGTGTGGCCTCACTCTCAGAGCATCTTCCTCACTTGGATGGCAAAGAACACCAGCTTCCCAGGGCTGCTGTTGAAGATCGCTTCCAGTGTGTCATGCAGCCTCTTGCACTCGGGATCTGGTCTCCGCAGAGGAGGGGGCCGCTTGACTTTCTCTCACAAAAGCTCTTTGGCCTCCTTGGACTCTTCTGAGTCCTCCTTTTCCATTAGTTCTTTCATGAGCTTAGGCAGGTTCTTCACCAGGTACTGGAAACCCTCCTTCAGCTCCTTCAGTGCAAAGGCCCAACTGGCCCCGCTCAGTAACAGAGTCATTTTCCCACTCCTCTCGCACCTTACCCAAGTCTGGGTCATCATGGAAGGTGAGAGATACTCTGCATCTCTCCCGGTCTGCTTTGCCATGGGTTCCATGGAACCCCAGGGTACCCACTAGCCAGGGAGGATCTTCCCAGTGATCAGGACTGTCCCATCGCTTGGGAGGCTTGAAGAAGACGTGCTTCTTTGGCCTGGCGCCCGTAGCCTTATTGTTTCCCTTCTTTTCATGGTTGTGCATGGGGTTCTCGGGTTCAGACCCGGTGCTCATGCTCACCCCTCCATCTTCCTCTCTGTTCCCCATACCAAGAAGGATTGGGGTACCAGGGGAAGAGTAATATAAGAGTTCTGACAATCTGTCAGGTCCCCAGTTAATACACTCTCCACAAGACTATTTGTAGTGATGCTTTATTAGACATATGATTACATCAGGAACTTGATTTTTGTCAGGACTAAAAATAGTGCGTGAAAACTGCAGGTTATAGGTTATACGTGAAACCAAGTAAAACCCCCACCCCATGCGTTTGTCAGCAATCAGCCCCTAGTGTTCCTATGGAAACTCTGAGATATATGGTGCCTTATCTAAGCTAGCAAGGCGGAGAAGTCTCCAAAGCCAAATTCCATGAGAAAATTTAAAAGATTAAAAAAAATTAAAAGAGAGAAAAGGCTGAGGGGTACAACTTAGAAAATGGTTATGGCTACTACTGGCATTCACTCTAACAACACATACACTTCCCTCAGGAACTCCCTCCCTCCCATACATGGCAAGGAAAGCAGTGAAGCAAAACAAAGTGAAGTGAAATCAAAACCTTCACAGTTGGCAACCCTAACTTCATGTGGGTATAGGATATCATATTTTGGCTTCAGATTATTGCTAATGTGAGTTTGGCACTGTATAGGAAAATTGATGCAAACTGATTCCTATAGACCCCTGCCTCCCCCCTTTGGAATGTATCTGCTGACCCCCTGTTGGTTTGGCTTCCTCTCGAAGCCAAATGGCCGTAATAGCCCTGCAATAAACATACCAGATGGCCCTGCCAAAGCATGTCAGGAGTCACATAGCATATAGGAGTGGTTAGAGTTTGGAAATCACATGCTGCAGGTGTGGCCTTCAATACTACTGACCATTCAGGAATCATTGCCATGACAACCCCAAAACCCCTTCCTACTTGGATTGGCTAATGGCCAAAGCTAATTCTAATTAGATTGGGGTTTTTAATTGTCTGCCCCAAGAGAAGAGCTCACTTTTTGGCTTGCTCTCTCTCTCTGTTCTTGGATGTATCCTGAAATGCTGTGTCTCTGCCATGGGATGAGACAGAACAAAGGATTCTTTGTGAACCACATGGCTCTGTGGCTACAAGGATGGAGCTATTCGTTCTCAAGATATTGGACTCTTACTATGGACTATTGATCCTCCTTGCTGTTGGTAAATATGCTCTATTGTGTAGTTAGGCAAACTACTGCTTAGCCTTTCTTATTTTGGAATTCTCTTGTGGTCTGATGCAACTCTGTGCTAAATAAACTTACTCTTGTTTATAAATACTGTTTGCTTGATGGGTAACTGATCTCCAAGGCTAAATCTCGGGTGCCTAGCTGGCTGTGCTACCATTGAATCTTAAGAGTGCATCTCTGAGGAGGTGTGGGAGCTGGGCATGGTTGGATTGTATTGTAATAATACAGGAGTTCTTCCCTCATTCCTGGACAGGCGTGGGGGCAGGATCCTGTACACGCACTAATGAGAAAATCCAGAAGTTTTAAATAAGAGGGCATAAACTGATCTTTTGTTGAGGATGGGAAAAGGTGAATGGCTGATTGGGACTATGCTAACAAAAGGGAAGTGTAAATTGCTCCTGAAGATTTCTTGCAGAATCGAGTGACAGGGAAACCATATTTAGTAACAGACAGATTAAAATGAGAATTGCAGAAGCATGAAGTCTTGTTATCTGCAAGTCTTTCCACAGCTGAGCCTCAAGACATGCCCTGATTGGTAATTCAGATCATGAAGTTTGTCTCTGTGGACCCTCCATATGTTTCTCCCCCTGGAGGAGCTATGAATATCAGTGCACCTTTAGGGTGCAATGTGTGAAATCCTCTGGGGAATGAAATGAGAACTGACATTAACCTGTCACAGGTGGACTATGCAGCTTCTAAGCATTGTCCATCTTTCTGTGTGTCAAAGGACAGGACGCTGCTCAGGCAAATATATTGTGCACACATATGAATACTCCTCATTTGAGATAATACACATTAAAGCTTTACTGAGTGGAACTGGGAAGCCTTTATCATTCATAGCCCATAAAACAAAAGAAATCAGAGTCAAAAAATGAATTTTCCAAAGTCAGGTGACTTTTTGTAGCGATTTTACTGCAGACATGCACTTGGGCCCTATCCTGTCAACATATGTCTAGCTCATCATGGGCCAAAGCATGCTCAGTTTACTGAACTGGCATTGGCCTACTGTCTGACTATGTGTTGAGCCATTTATTCAACTGGTGCACATAAACGTATTAATCAAAAAAAGAATGTAAAAAACAAAAACAAAATATACTTAACAATTGAGGAAAATGGCATACTGATCCACTATAGTCGATGTTGTACAGTGGTTAGAGAGTCAGACTAGAATCTGGAGAACTTGGGTTCAAATCCTCATATAATGGCCTTTCTCTAAAACCAGAATGTGCAAGAAGGTGTGTTGGTCAAAGGAGTGGAAAGACTGGGAGAAGCAGTCTTTAAATTATGTTCTCAGGCCATGAAGGGCATAAACAGTTACAACCAGTACCTTGAACTGAATTTGGAATACCAGCAACCAGTACAGAATGATCAAAGTAGGCATATGCCAATCAGCCAGTACCAGCTAGTGAACCAGTTGCTGCTTTCTGAAGTTTCCATACAGTCTTCAAACCTGAAGCTTGCTGAGTGACCTTGGACTGGTCACTCACATGCAGACTAACCTACCTAAAAAGGTTGTGTGAAGAAGGGATAGGATAGGAATATGGAGGAGGTTAGCCCTAGGGATGCCAGCCTCCATGTGGGACTTTGGGATCCCCCAGAATTACAGCTCATCTCTAGACTACAGATATCAGTTCCCCTGGATAAAATGGATACTTTGGAGGGGCGGGCCCTATGGCATTGTAACCCACTGAGGTCTCTGTCCTCCCCAGGCTCCATACCCAAATCTCCAGGGATTTCACAACCCAGATCTGACAGTTCTACCTGCCATCCTCCACCAATAGCTGGGGGGCGGGCGGGCGGGCTGGCAACCCAAGGAGTTATCCACACCACCTGAAGCTTCATGGAGGAAGAACAGAATAAAAATATACTTCATAGATGTAATTGAGCAAATATTTTATTAATATTAAAATAACTTTGAGTTAAAGATACATATAACAGTATAGTGGCCATATGGAGGGAGAGCTGCCATTTCAGACTGGAAGGGGGGTGTCAACAAGATTGTAACAACCTGGTAACTGAGGCCAAATTAGACTTGCAAATGGCTCTTGCTGTCATTATTTTGTTATTGTTCAAAGCAGCATGGATAACCCTTGAAATTAGATTGGAGAAGTGGTCACATGTACCTAATCCAATGTGCCCCTCTCCTCCAGAACTGCTATATGCTCTGAGGGAAAGCATAAACCAGCACCTGTATGGTGGAACTGGTTTGGGGGGGATGCACACTTTGTCATGCACCTTTCCCAGGTTCAATTACTCCATCTAGGGTTGCCAGCTCCAGGTTGGGAAATTCCTGGAAATTTGGGGGGTGGGTTTGGGGATGGTAGGGTTTGTGGAGGGCAGGAAGCTCAGTGGCATATAATACCAAAGGTGCCATTTTCTCTAGGGGAACTGTTTTCTATTATCTGGAGATCCATTGTAATTCTGGGATATCTCCAGGCCCCATTTGGGGACTGACAAACTTTATTCCGTCCTGCACCCAATTGGGGGCAGTGGGGGCTTGCCAACACTCCCCTGCAAATTATTTCTTGGTGATTATTTGTGACACATATCCTTCAAAAAGAAATAAGTATTGCCCCTCCCCCCATCTGATTTGTATTGGTTATCAGACTGGAAAAGATCCCCAATTACCCTGCTCTCAGTCACCCCACTCCTGCCAACCAGAGATGAAAAGCACGTTTATTTTCTTAAGAGAGATCTTCCAGTAACACATAAGAAACCTTGTATACAAGACATTTGCTGGTTTAAAAAAATCTCTGTCTGACTACAGCACATCTGTAAGTGGATTTAAGCCCACATAAAAGATGTACAAGCGGCTATAACCAGACCCATCCCATCTCCCTGGAAACTCAGTTTTGTCTCTCTGTCTGTGTGTTTTTCCTTTCACACAGTGCCAAAAAAGAACATAACATTGTGTCAGCAAAGAAAGGTTTTCTCCCCCATTCCCCATATAAGTCTGCTTGATGTTATTTATTGTTATTGACAATTTCAACTACTATTTCTCATTCATAAAAGCAAAAAGTAGAGGCTAAGTAAGTCACACCATCTTTCATATTTTACTTTTATTGGCACAAGAAAGCCTGGGAGATATGAGAGCTTGTTTGCAGTTACACCCCAGTGGCAACATCACATTATTCAAATTGCTAAAATAAACCCAGCGCATGCAGTTAGTGCAAACTTCCTCCATTCCATCCCTTCTGCAAACAAAGAATTATACTAATGGATGCATTAGATATAACACAGGTGCCCTTTTACATATGTATCTAACCTTGTACTATTGCCAGAAAAAAGAATTTCAAAAATAAAGGGCCACCAAGAATTGTTGTAAACAAAAAGCCATCCATTGTGTTCTCGGGGCTTATGATGTTTCAGAAACCAGGGTCTCCGATCAAATAAGGGGCCTCTGACAGTCTGTATCATTAACTATCACTGGGGCATCACAACACTGGAATGAAAGTCCTAAATCAGACAGTGGAGTCCAGTGCCCTTGGGCTGCATTGTATGCATCATTCTGCACATCTGATGCTGCACATATTCTTATGCTGGTAATCTACGTGGCATTGCCAGCACAGTTCTCTTTGGGATGATGAGCAGGAGAGTAGGACAGAGAAAATTTATGCACAGTGCCTGGAAAAGGCAGGTATGGTGATCTCGCCCTCTTCCCTCCCTCACATATAGGGTTTTCCCTTTGTTTCCCAGGCCTGCCAAAGTTTAATGGAGCCAAAGTTGTGGGCATTGGTACAAAGGTGTCTATGTACCAATGCTCAAAGCTTGGGCAATAAGAAGGAATACCTTGAGCTTCTAATGCAGACAGAGGGATATGATTTAGTAGGCATTACAGAGACTTGGTGGAATGATTCCCAGGACTGGAATGTAGTAGTGGACGGATATGAGTTGTTCAAGAATCACTGAAAGGGTCAAAGAGGAGGTGGAGTGGCACTATATGTGAAGAGAGGGTTTGTTTCTCAGGAAATACTGGAGGAGGAGGATGACAGACCAGTGGACAGTATCTGGGTGAGGATAAGGAAAAAAAGGACAAACACTACTGTGGTTGGAGCCTGCTACAGATCTTCTGACCAGGATGGGGAGGTGGATGCTGCCCTCCTTGAACAGCTTGACAGGGTATCAAAACAAAATGACCTGGTAGTTATGGGTGACTTCAACTTCCCTGATGTGTACTGGGAGACAAACTCTGCAAAGCATTCACAGTCACACAATTTCCTGACCTGTCTGGATGACAACTTCCTTCATCAAAAGGTAGAGGAAGCTACAAGGGATATTAACCCATACTTGAGTTAATATTGACCAACAGGCAAGAGATGGTACATAGGATGAAGGCGGTGGGGTCCTTATGGGGAAGTGACCATGTCTGGCTAGAACTCATTTTGCTATGGGGGACCAAGGAAGTTCATACCCACACGTGTACATTAGATTTCAGTAAGGCAGACTTCAGTAAACTCAGGGGCATAATAAGAATAATTCCATGGGCAAGACTGCTAGTAGGGAAACAGGGTGGGCTCTTCTAAAACAAGAGCTCTTGCAAGCTCAAGCTATCACTATTCCAACAAGAAGGAAACATGGTAAGGGATCAAAGAAGCCAATGTGGATGAACAGAGAACTGCGTAATGTGCTAAGGGAGAAAAAGGGAAAGTTCAAGAAATGGACGCAAGGACATACCTCTAAAGAATTTGTTATATATGTATTTATGTGATTAGATTTATATCCCACCTTCCCCACATAGTTGGCTCAGGGCAAGTTCCATCTCTATATATAAAAGTAAGTCCCCTCACCATAAAATAAACACCCAGGCCAAACCGCTGGACCTAGAGACAACAAATTTGGGGAGAGCATTCCCACCGTGGCATAGGTGCTCACTAAGAAGGGATTTTTAGAAATTCAACCCCTAAGTGGGTCAAAAGAGTGGAAATGTGCTCCCCCATTGATTCCTATGGGCTGCTGGGCAGCTCTCTCCCTGCACCACCCACTCTGATTGGTCAGCTGCAGAGCTCAGAGTTCTGAGGTAAAAAAACCGCAACAGTTACAGGGGACTGCAGACAGCTAATGACAGTTGAGGAAATCGGGAGTGGCCAACAACCACTTCTGAGTTGCAGTAATGCTGCTGGCCCAGCCTCTCCAATGGCTTCCAACACATTCCCCCCCCACCTCCTACACCCAACAGGCAGTTGTATGTCAGGTGCAGCAATGGTTGCAGGGTGCTTAAAGCCACGAGGGAGCCTGCCCCAGCATTAACACCTTAGTGATCCTGCCAGCCATGCCTCCACAATGGCTTCTAATACACCTCCCCTCCCTCTCCTACACTGGACAGGCAGCTGCCTGTCAGGTGTAGGAGACAAGATGAGATGCTTACAGCCACTGGGGAGGCTTGCTCAGCAGGATTGCCTTAGCTCTGCTGCTGGCCCAGCCTCCCCGATGCTTTTAAATACAATCCACCCAACACCAGACAGGCAAGTGTCTGTCAGGTGTAGGAGCAAGACCAGGGTACTTTAATCCATCAGGGATGCCACCCCAGCAGGATCACCTTAGCGATGCTGCTAGCCCAGCCTCTCTGATGGCTTCGAACACACTCCCCCCACCTCCTACACCTAACAGGCAGTTGTCTGTCAGGTGCAGCAGCGGTTTCAGCATGCTTAAAGCCATGATGGAGCCTACCCCAGCAGTGATGCCTTAGTGATCCTGCCAGCTCTGCCTCCACAGTGGGTTCTAATACTCCTTCCTGTCAGCTATTCTGTATCTGGGT
Source organism: Gekko japonicus (assembly GCF_001447785.1). Classification (NCBI taxonomy): domain Eukaryota; kingdom Metazoa; phylum Chordata; class Lepidosauria; order Squamata; family Gekkonidae; genus Gekko; species Gekko japonicus. Next base: position 399,560 of record NW_015161449.1, read on the forward strand.
AATTGCTATTGCATTCCTCTTTGCTGTTCTGCCTGTGCCGAAATGCTTATCTCTACAGATGTGCAGGAGGAGGTTGCATTGGAGGTTGTATTGTCTGGAAGTCTCCTATGTACCGTGAGAGACTACTGCTTCCCAGCTTTCGCCACCTAACAGTTTCGTAGCTGGTCCTGCGCGCGGGAGGGTAGCTAATTGGCCCATGCCATGGGGGGGTGCATACGAATGCCCTATATCCTATTATGCTCAATGGGTTGCCGCCATACTTAACAGTGCCTGTGTTACTGCATCTTTAGCTTTGCAATAAAAGTATAACTGTTCCTGAATGCGTGTACTTCGTTGTAAGCTGTGGGTTCTGACACTCCCCCTCCTACACTGGACAGGCAGCTGCCTGTCAGGTGTGGGAGAGGAGGTGGGATGCTTACAGCCACCAGAGAGGTTTGCTCAACAGGATTGCCTTAGCCCTGCTGCTGACCCAACCTCCCCGATGCCTTTAAATACAATCCACCCAACACCAGACAGGCAAGTGTCTGTCAGGTGTAGGAGCAGGGCCAGGGTACTTTAATCCACCAGGGACACTGCCCCAGCAGGATCACCTTAGCGGTGCTGCTGGCCCAACTTAGCCAGACTTCCACCCACAATGGAAATATACCCCAAATTTGTAGAAAACTGGTTTCCTTTATTAGGTTATTTAACTTCTCACAATGTGGGTTCTAGAAAATTAGTTCATACGAACTTGCTTAATATCTGATTGCTCGGATGGTGTTTTGAATATGTAGTTATGTCCCAGTTCTAAAATGTAACATAAATTAGAAGCATTTTTGTAAATAAAAAAGCGGGGGGGTATGCTCCCCCCAAAAAATTAAATGTCCAGGCCAAACTCCTGCACCAAGAAATCCAAAATAAGGGGAGTGTATTCCTACCATGACGTCAACCCCCCCATAAAGAGATTTCTGAGAAACATTACCCCTAAGGGAGTAAAAAAGGGGCAAAATGTGTTCCCCCAATTATTTTCCATGTACCTGGCAGGCTGCTGCCTCCTTGCCCACCCCCACCCCCATTTGGTCAATTGTGTAGTTCAGAGTTCTGCGATAAAACCTGCCTACTTGCACCCACCTCTCTCTGATTGCTCAGCTGTGGATCTCAATGTTCTGAGGTAAAAACACAGAAGAGACTGAAGACAGTTGAGGACAGTTACAGAAATCAGCTGTTCAAGACTCCTGAACAGACATTTTTCAAAAAAAGCCAGCATGGCAATTGAGTTAATGAATGTTTATTGGGAGATAGTAAAGGACATTTCTAGGAGCCATTTCAATGCATGCCTCCCTCATGAACCTGAAGAAATATCCACCACATCACCACTCCCTCACACCAACTCCCCCTCACACCTCTCACCTCCTACTGCCCCCAAGAAAGCTCCTGGCAAACGTTGAGCCAAGTACACCAATGCTTCAAGGAGGAGGCAACTTAGGAATTTGGCAAAGATATTTGCACATAGTACTCCTGCAGTGCACTGAGTTGCACAGGCCAAGTACCAGCAAGATCACCCTGAGGTGCTCAGAACAACACAGTCTCCATATGTACAAAACAATCCGGGAACACAAGTAGAGAGGCCATCACTTTTGTGGAAGGTGGCAGGAATTGACTTATCAGACGACTGCTTCTTCAATGGACAGTTCTACGTTGCCTGCTCCAGAGTGAGCTCACCAAGCAGCCTGGTGATCCTAGCCCCTGAGGGCACAAAAGTATACAGAGAGGTCCTTCAGTAGAGAAGAAAAAAAGTATGTATGTCTCACTTCATTTTTTATACTACAATCTTTTCCATTAGAATTCCTACAACAAATGTTACATTTCAAATTTCACATCATCAGTATTATAACTGGATTTGCAGAACTTAAATGCCATAGCGAAGCACGGGTATCAGGCTAGTCAAATATAATATACAGTAGTTTAAAACAGTTTAAAATACATCAGATAAAATACAGTGCAGTTTCTATATCCTATCAGAGCCTCAACAGATGTATCCTGTTACAATTGGGTTCCAAATGTTACTCATATCTGATCCACTGAAGGGGAGGCCCAATAAAGAAATAAAAAGAAGAGTATCTGAGCGTTGCTAGGCACTGTAGGTCAGCCATCAGAGAGGCCAAAGCTCACAGTGAGCTAAAGCTAGCCAGGGAGGCTCACTACAACAAGAAAATCTTCAAATATGTGAGGAACAAACACAAGATAAAAAAGGCAATGGGCCCACTGTTGGGTGAAAACGGCGAAACTCAGACAGAGGACAGAGAGCGCGCAGAAGGCTCAATGCCTATTTTGCCTTCATTTTCCCCCTGAACAAGAGACCAGGCTCATCTAGAGATGGTAGTAAGCAAGGCACGGTGTCCGGGCTGCTGGTTGACATGGACAGAGAAGTAGTTGAGAAGCACCTGGCTGCATTGAATGAGTATAAATCCCCCTTGGGAGATGATATACACCCAAGAGCCGTGTTCCCTCTAAGCTGAGTTAGTGTGAGCTAGCTCACAGTTTTTTAGCCTCCGGCTCACACATTTTTGTTTTCGCTCAGGAAGGATGGCTCCAGAGCAAACTAATTTATGCAGCAGCCAAATCGCTCACTCACAACTTTAATACCAGTGGCTCACAAAGTAGATTTTTTGCTCACAAGACTCCACAGCTTAGAGGGAACATTGCCCAAGAGTGCTCAAAGAACTTTCTAGAGAGCTTGCAGAGCCTTTGTTCATCATCTTCCAGACCTCTTGGAGGATGGACAATATGCCACAAGACTGGAGGAGGGCAGATATTATCCCAATTTTCAAAAAAGGGAGGAAGGAAAACCCAGGAAACTACAGGCCAGTCAGTCTGATCTCTGTCCCAGGGAAGATACTGGAGCAGATTTTTAAAGAGATCCATCTACAAGCATCTAAAGGACAACTTGGTGATCCGGGGAAGTCAGCATGGATTTGTCCCCTAACAGGTCCTGCCAGACCAACCTCATTTCCTTCTTTGATTGAGTGACAAGCTTACTGGATTGAGGGAATGTTGTTGATGTTGTGTACCTGGATTTCAATAAAGCTTTTGACGGGGTTACCCATGATGTTCTGATGGGTAAACTAGAGGACTGTGAACTGGACTCACTTATGTGGATAGGGAACTGGTTGGAGATCCACACTCAGAAAGTAGTTGTCAATGGAATTTCATCTAAATGGTGGGAGATGTCCAGTGGGGTGCCACAGGGCTCGCTTCTGGGCCCAGTACTTTTCAATATTTTTATAAATGATCTGGATGAGGGGCTACTCATTAAATTTGCAGATCACATCAAATTGGAAGGAGCAGCGAACACACCAGAAGATAGAGGTAGAATTCAATGTGATCTAAACACTCTGGAAAAATGGGTAGATGTGAACAAAATGCAATTTAATAAGGATAAATGCTGTGTTCTACATCTGGGTAACAAAAATGTGGTACACGCATACTGGATGGGGAATACACTTTTGAGTAGCAGTGTGTGTGAACGAGATCTTGGGGTACGGGTGGACTGAAAGTTAAATATGAGCGGCCAGTGTGATGAAGCAACAAAAAAGGCTGATGCAATCTTGGGATGTATCAACAGAGGCATAACATCCAAATCACAAGATGTCATAGTCCCACTGTACACTGCATTGGTCAGGTCTCACCTGGAGTATTGTGTGCAGTTCTGGAGGCCTCACTTCAAAAAGGATGTGGACAGAATGGAGTGCATGCAGAGGAGAGGAACAAGGATGATTGGGGGCTTGGAGACCAAGCTGTATGAGGAAAGCCTGAGGGACTTGGAAATGTTTAGTCTGGAGGAGAGGAGGTTGAGGGGGGACATGATGGCTCTCTTTAAGTATTCGAAGGGCTGTTGCTTAGAGGAGAGCAGGAAGCTCTGTTGGCAGCAGAGGACAGGACTCGAAATAATGGGTTTAAATTAAGGGCAGGAAAGTACCAGCTGGATACTAGGAAAAACTTTTTTACAGCAAGAGTTCTTCAACAGTGGAATCAGCTGCCTAGGGTGGTGGTGAGCTCCTCCTTACTGGCAGTCCTTAAGCAGCGGCTGGAGAAAGAGTTGTCAGGCTGATCCTGCATTGAGCAGGGTATTCAACTAGATGGCCTGTATGGCCACTTCCAACTCTGTGATTCTATGATTCTTTCTTGGTGAGCAGCCCCTGTATCTATTTTCTTCTAAGTTGTTGGTCTATGGTTGTCCCACCCTGTCACAGTATTATATATGATGATGCTGGCCCAGCCCAGAAACTTGAGGGAAAAGACAAAATCTTCTGCTAATATTCTACTCCTGTAATGGCACACAAGAGGCTTTTGAAAGTTCAAAAATAAACAAAATATTTTTTTTAATTTGGTGGGGAAAAGGTCAAGTGCAATCAGGGGTAAGATGTATGAGGCGAACCTATAATAAAAACAGAAGTAAATTTGTAATCACACTAAATCCATATAATATGTTGCCAACAAATAAATGTTTTTGCTTTTCCACAAGGTCTTTGAAACTTTGAGAGAAGCTTTCTTTATAGTTTCTGCTTTAACTAACAAGCACAGGTTTCCCTGACACTTCATGTTTTGAAGGCAGGAATGTACAACCAAGTTCCCAAAAATCCTTCTCTATACAGAGACCAGGGTTCACTCCTCATTTTAGAGTTATTTCCCTTCCCATGGGGCAAGGATTACTTCTCAACTAGAAGCTCTGTCCCTTTTCGGCTTGAATGGGGATCTTCCACGATCCTCTAATTCCTTCAGCGGCCTTCCCAGTCCACAGTCAGTGCTAAACTGTCTCTTCTTCAACTGTCAGTTCCCAACTGTCATTTCTTAACCAACCTCAACAGAATGTTGTTTGAACAGTCTGTCACTCAAAGGTTCCTAGACTCTGTTAGAATGTTAACCCTTGACTGTCACAGCAAGATATTCTATGCATTAAAAGAAACTCTACCAACCCTCATGATTATAACAATGAAACCAAGACTATGGAAGCCCATTTTCTTGAACGAGGATACCCAAATGATGTAGTAACCAAGGCTAAGAGAAGAGCAGCACAATACTGATAGGAAGACTCTGCTCCAGGATAAATGTACTCAAAAGGCTATGGGTGTGTCTTTTGCTCTTGATTTTTCATGAATAGCCAAACAGATAAATCACATAATTCATAAACATTGGCATTTAGTGTCAGGAATTGATGGATGTTTGGGGACTCAAAAAATTGGATATAGAAGGGGAAGAAACATAAGAAATTATCACTAGATCTGATTTTCAGACGGAGAACAAGGTGACCCCTGTGACATTAGGGCATCATAAATGTTTTCAAAATTGTGCAGCCTGTAAATATTCTTTGGACATTAAGGCATATGCACATCCACAGAAAGGATATACGATTCAACTTCCACATTATTCTAATTGCAGAACACGCCATTCTGTGTATCTTTTGGAATGTGAGTGCAAAAAGCGCATTGGTATCTCCATGCGCATGATTAAAGTTAGAATTTTGGAACACCTTTCTCGAATCAAGAATTCTGTTATGACAGCTCCCCTCGTTGAGCATTTTGTTATGATCCACCATGACCCAGAGAAGTTAAACATTTTTGTTATTTACAAATATATACCACAGAAATACAATTGTCATGATATACAGAAATTTCTATTGCAAAAAGAAGCAAGGTACATCTTTGAATATAGAACTTTTTCACCTAATGGTTTAAATAATGAACCTGACTTATCCTCTTATTTGTAGCCTTTTATTTTGTGTTAAATATACTTTGTGACCTTAAATGCATTCTGTGATTTTAAATGATTCAGGCAGGATTAGCTTTAAGTACGTAAGCTGAGTTTGTGCATGTAAGAACCGCTTTGCCATAAGGAGTGTAACGAGCCCATGTGGGAGTATGATAAGGCATGCAAAATATGTAAACTGTGTGGGTAAGTCCGGTTTCAAATTGTTAATAACATGGTTTGAAGTGTGTTTTGAATGTCTGTATTCAAGATGTTTTGCTTGTTTTGTTATTTGTATTAGTTCCATAAGAATATATTGGCTCTGAAGAAGTAGAATTGAAACTCTCTTGGTCGACAAGAGACGTCAGCCTGTTTTCTCAGCCTCCCTGCAGACCCGAAAATTTGGAAAGTAAGAAGATCACAGTGTTTTCAAGGACTGTATACAGCCGATTTACTGGTCTTGCTTTAGGAAGGTTTCTTTGTATTTGTGTATTTGTTTCATAGTTTTTTGCTTTAATAAGCAATAAGTATATGTGGATCATACTAAAAGATTTACAGTTTAATCTCCACGCATGATTTTCTCATTTATTATGTTTGAGACATATGCCTTTAGGAGGCACTTTAGTGGTATTTGACCTTGAGCAATCCGTTCTCTCCACGGTGTACTTTGTTTTTGTCATTTTACTTAGTATCTCCGTGGTCCCATTGTATTTCGTTTATGCATTATAAAGACAGGCTAGTTTAACATGCCTCTCTGTGTAATATCTTCCTCTCCCCCAACCTTTTTCTTGTCTACAGCTTTTAGTATAATATATAATGTATCTGGCTAATGAATGAACACTCCTGCTCATCTGATGAAGTAAGCTCTGACTCACAAAACTTCATAGCAGAATATATGTTGGTCTTAAAGTTACTATTGAGCTCCCATTTCAGACCAACAAATTTACCCATATGGAATTCAAATGGAATATGTGGTTCTTCCCTCTTCTGTTTCATCTTCAGAACAGCCCTGTGAAGTAGGCTATGTTGAGATTCAGTGACCAGCCCAAGTTCTCCCAGTGTGCTTCATGGCAGAATGGGGATTTGAACTTGGGTTCTCCTGTTCTAGTCTGACATTCTAACCACTACACTACACTGTTTCTCAGTGTGAGAGTACAGGAGACATCTGCCCACAACTCAAATACCTTTCCCAGAAATGTATGTGTTCATGACCTGAATTTGTCTAATTGCATCCAGGGACTTTTAAAATGGTTGTATGGATGTTCATGCAACTATAATGCAGATTATGAAACCCTGCAGCCATATGCATGCACACAAAGCCCTCCTACTCACAGAACATGTGCCATCTTTTGCTCCAGAACACCTGCATAGTTCAATGCAAATGTCAGTTCAATGCACAATGGCAGTCAAAAGAGGCAAGTTTCAGAACAGTGAAGCCTTCTGGGTGACTTTGAGCCAATCACAGTTATCTCAGAACTCTCTCAGCCCCACCTACCTCACTGGGTGTCTGTTTTGGGGAGAGGAAGGGAAGGCGATTGTAAGCCGTAAGACTCCTTAAGGTAGTGAAGAGTGGGTTATAAAACCAACTCTTCTTCTTCTATTAAGAAAGGAATGGAAAATAAAATGACCACTATTGTTACACTTATGGGATCTATGGAATGAGAACTGGAAATAAAGTGTACACTTTGGATGCCCTCTCTCAAAAAGGATATCAGAGAGCTAGAAAACATGCAGAAAAGAGTAATCAAAATGATCAAGAGGCTAGCTTCCTATGAAGAGAGGCTCAAGCATTAGGGACATTTTAGTTTAGAAAGTGGACAACTAAGCAGGGCTGTGGCAGAGGTTTATAAAATGTGCATGGTATGGAGAAAGCAGATATACGTTTTTTTCCTTCTATCTCATAATGTTAAATTTAGGAAAGATGAAAAAAATACTTCTTCACACAGTGCCTAATTAATCTCTGAAATTTAGTGCCCTAAGATATGGTTAGGGGCTGCGGTGGCTCACAGGTTAAGATGCTGAGCTGCAGACCAGAAGGTCGGCAGTTCAAGACACTAGTGCTGTGTGACGGAGTGAGCCCCAGCTCTCTGGCCCCAGCTCTCTGGCTCCAGCTCCTGCCAACCTAGCAGTTCGAAAGCAAGCAATTCCAAGTAATAAATAGGTACCGCTTTGGCGGGAAGGTAAAAGCGTTTCGTGCACCTTGGTGTTTAGTCATGCCGGCCACATGGCCATGGAAAAGTCTTCAGGCAGCACTGGCTCTTCAGCTTGGAAACGGAGATGAGCACCGCCCCCTAGAGTCAGATTTGACTAGCTTTCAAGCAAGGGAAACCTTTAAGATGTGGTAGCAGCTACTGTCTGAAACAGCTTTGACGGTCAATCAGATTAAAAGAGGATGGGTCTATCAATGACTTTTAGCCTTGAAAGCTAAATAGAACTTCTGTGTTCAGAGACAGTCTACCTCTCAATGCCAGTTGCTGAAAAAGCAGACAACAGAGGAAGATTTTATGCATTTGGCCATCCGCTGTTGGAAATAGGATGGAAAGCTAGATGGGCCCTTACTCTGATTTAGCAAGGTTCTTCTTATGCTCTGGTCCACCCTTGCATCAAAAACAATGGATCTGGTCAGAATCATATCTTAGGTGTGGTGTGAGATTCTTAATCTGAGGGAAGAGCCTTGACACTGGACATGGGATGTTTTAAAATATGACCTTGAATGCCTAGCCTACAATGCATAGTCCACATCAATGTTACACTTATGCTGCTACATCTTTGAATTTCTAGAGAACCATGCAATTGGAGACTCCCTCCCCTTTTTGCAACAAGGATGCAGGGAAGGAGGTACCTGAGAGCTCATCAGCCCTCTCCCCCAACTGTGGTATGATATTAAAAAGCATATGCAATAAGCCTACACCTTCTGTTCACACTCTGTCAGTAATCCTGCACAGGCAAGGTTTGCTGTTAACCTTCCTAATAGAAAAGCCTGTTAGATGGCTTTCTGGCTGTGCTTCACAGTTAAGTACTATCTCCAAAGATGCAGGCTGTTCATGTGTGGGCATCTAAAGGAAAAGCTGCAGAAACTTGAAAGAAATGGTTAGATTCAGCACAGCAGGCTGGCAAAGAATGGTGTGGGGGACAGGAGATGGTGTTTGTCCAAACCTTGGGTGGTCAGATTATATATAACTAATTCCAACTGGGAAATAACTTACTTTCGATCTCTACAGGAGGAAAAAAACACCTAGTTTAAACTTAATTACAAATTTTGTTCTCTCCCCCTTTCAGATAAAATGAAATTTACAACAACAACAAAAAGGGAAGAAGGAATGAAAAAGAAATCCCTATAAATGGCAAAATCCAATATTTATTAGAGTCCGGGAAGAGAAATGGAGAGACACAACTCATTACTGGGTTCTTCACCTTTACCCTTGACAATGGTTATTTACATAATAACCTGACCTGTAGGTTACCATTCATTAACAAACACATGTGAAAACATTGAGGCAGCTGGCTACCACTCATAAATATAGATTGTTAACCTTGGTTTAAAAGACTTAAACTCACTTACCGAAAAAAAGAAAGGAGAGGCCCTGTTTTGCATAGCTATTATGTCATAACCTCAGTACAGAGCACAATAAACCAGACACAGAAAGTGGAGGGGACTTGTGACGGTCTCTTGCATACCAGCAATGCCACTTTTAAAATTCAAAGTTTTATGAGGTATGAAATGAATTTTCCAAGGAATCAAAACATACTGGTGTTCCCTTTGGTACATTTTAGAAAGTGAAATTTGACTTTATAGTGGAAATTAACTGATTTTTACTTGTCTGCCACCTTGCCTTTTTCCAAGAACAACATAACATGGAATACATATTTATTTATTTATTTATTTAAATAATCATAGCTTGCTGAAGGGAAAGTCTGGCCCATTGATGTAGGTAGGCATGGCCAGTTGTCAGTGAGTGGGAGACAGCAACCTCGGGGGGCCATGTGTGGACGCCCACTGTCTCAGCCAAAAGCTTGGCAGAACAGCTTCATATTGCAGGCCCTGCGGAATTGAATGAGATCTCAGTTGGGAGCATGGTCCACCAGGTGGGGGCCATGGCAGAAAAAGCCCTGGTAAAGGCTAGGTGGATGTCCTTTGAGCCAGGGCTCGTCAGGAGATGTTGACTCTCAGAGCGTAACACTCTTCAAGGCATATATGGGAAGGGGTGGTCCCTTAGGTCTGTTGGTCCCAGGCTGTATAAGGCTTTGAAGGTGATTACCAACACCTTGAAGATGATCCGGTACTCAACTGGCAACCAATGCAGCTGACAAAGCACATGCCGAATGTGAGCCCGCACAGGCGTCGACGTCAGCAGGCATACCACCACATTTTGTACCAGCTGTAATTTCCAGATCAGCTTCTGGAGTAAGCCTGCATAGAGCGAGTTGCAGTAATCAAGCCTGGAAGTGACCATTGTATGGGTCACTGTAGCTAAGTCCTGGGGGGAGAGATAGGGTTTTCGTAGCGTGATCTGCCTAAGATGGAAGAATGCAGATCTGGCAACTGCAGCAACCTGGTTCTCCATAGATAAGGAAGAATCCAGCATTACTCCCAAGCTCTTCCCTGACTGGACCAGCACCAAAGGTTCCCTTTCCAGTGTGGGAAGCCTGGTGCTCCCTTCTATTCCCCATGACCCAGGTACGGGACCTCCATCTTTGATGGGTTTAGCTTCAACCAACTCTGCTGCAACCATCCAGCTGCAGCATCCAAAACCTCAGCCAGATTTCTAGGAACGGAGGATGGGTGACCGTCCATTAACAGACAGAGCTGAGTGTCATCAGCATACTGATAGCAACCCAGCGCATAACTTTTGACTAACTGGATGAGGGGGTGCATATAGATGCTAAATAACATTGGCGAGCGGATCACCCCCTGCTGCACTCCACATTCTAGTGGGTACTGCGAGGAGACCCTCTCGCCCAGAGCCACCCTCTGTCCCCGACATGGAGAACGGAGAAAAACCATCTCAAGGCAGTCCCCTGAACTCCTACATCGGCAAGACGGTGGGTCAAAAGATCATAATCGACCCTATCAAATGCTGCCATTAAATCTAACAACACCAGCACTGACCCATCTTGATCCAGATGTCTACAGAGGTCATCTGTAAGGTCAACCAGAGCTGTCTCTGTCCCATGGCCAGGACAGAAGCCAGACTGGAAAGGATCAAGAATGTAAGCATCATCCAGGAAGGCCTGGAGTTGTTCGGCCACTGCAAGTTTCTTACTGCTATTTCTGTGATTATATATGGAATGGAAAGCTTTTGAAGTCCCCCCACCCAAAGTCACAGTTCAGACATCTCATCAAGCTATGGTTTAATTATGTTGTTGAAGGCTTTCACGGATGGAGTTCATTAGTTGTAGATTTTTGGGCTGTATGGCCATAATCTTGGCATTATAGTACTCTCTCTGTCAATGTGAGAAGAAAGCATTTATTCAAGGGGGCACTAGTTTATCTGGATGATATCTTGCTCTATTCGAAAGATAAAGACTTGCATGTAAAGTTGGTCAGGGAGATGCTCCAGCACCGGCTCTTTGTCAAGCTTTCCAAGTGCGAGTTTCATAAGGATGAACTAGATTTTCTGGGATATCGGATTTCAGGGGAGGGACTAGGCATGGACCCCCATACAGTGCAGGACATAGTGGAGTGGGATACTCCTCAAACCTGGCACCAGCTTCAATAATTCTTTGGGTTCACCAATGTCTACAGTTCGCCCTGGTGGTTTTGCCCCTTACTGACTTGTTAAAAACAAAGGGGAAGGGTCTTGACAATAGCAAGCCAAGTACCAAGCTGGACTGGACCCCAGAGTCCCAGCAGGCATTTGAAAGGCTCAAAGAGCTGTTTACCTGTGAGCCCATTTTACACTATCTTGACAAAAACAAGCCATTTGTAATCCAAGTCGAAGCTTCCGATTTGGTGATGGGAGGGGCGATCCTACAACAGGGGGAGGATGGAAAGCTCCACCCCCTAGCACATGTGTCTAAGAAGTTCTCCCCTACAGAGTGTAATTGGGCTGTTTGGGATAAGGAGGCGGCTGCCATCAAACTGGCCCTTACAACCTGGAGTCACTGGCTGGAGGGGGCGACGGTGCTGCTCGAAGTGTGGACAGATCACAAAAACCTGGAGGCATTACGCACACCCAAGCACCTAAGTTTTATTTTACCCTCCAGCACCTCCCCGGGAAGTCAAACTCTATGTCTAACACACTAACCCACCTCCCGGAACATGACAGCCAGAGGAAAGAAGTAATAGACTCAATGTTCCAACCCACCCAGTTGGGGGGGGGGCAGTAGTAACTCGCAGCCAAGTGAAAGCAGAAACCCCCATTGAAGCTGAACCCTGGATTTGCAAATTTAAAACAGCTTTTACAGAGGGGGACATGGAGGATGGTCAAACTGACAACTCAGCGAAGTAAAGTGGGGATGGCTGTTGGTACAGGGGCAGGAGGCTAGTCATGCTGAAAGCATTGAGGGGGGAAATCCTGACTCTGGGGCACGAAAACTGGTGGGGCATTTTGAATACCTGAAAACCCTGCACCTCCTTCAAAGACAATTCTGGTGGCCGCGTATGAGGGCAGATATTTCCCAATATGTGAGTTCCTGCCAAATCTGGGGAAACAGAGGCCAAGAAAGCCCCCAGGGACCTTACAACCCCTTGAAATGCCAGAGAGACTATGAACAGTGATTTCTATGGACTTTATAACTGACTTACCACCCAGTAAAGGTAAAAAAGTGATTTGGGTGGTAGTCCACATGTTCTCCAAGCAGGCACATTTTATTCCTTGTAAACAACTGCCCTTGGCCAAGTCACTAGCCAAGCTTTTCATGGACCACATTGTAAGGCTGCATTCCATCCCCTGCAAGATAATTTCAGACAGGGGGTTGCAGTTCATCACCAAATTCTGAAAGGAACTCCCACAGGTGTTGGGGGTGGAACGTCTCAGCAGCTCCCATCACTCGGAGACAGGTGGGCAAACCAAGAGGGTGAATCCTAGGCTCGAGAGTCTTGAAGAAAGTGGCTGTGGAACTTGATTTACCTAAGACTCTGAGGCATATTTACCCTGTATTTTATTTCATTTCAGTTTACTAAAAAGGGATCCAGGTCCGAACGAGTGGAGACATCGTCCAGCTGTTTCACCTCCTCTAGTGGTGAATGGTGAACCCCACCAGGAGGTGGAAGAAATCTTCAATTCTAAGTTGAAACGGAACTGACTGTACTACTTGATTAAATGGAAGGACTTTGATGAATCGCATAATGAGTGGGTGAAATGTGAACATGTTACAGCCTCCTTTCTAACCTGTGCATTTCATAACAAATGCACAAGCTGAAGGGGTGAGGGGTCTTGGAGTGGGCAGTATGTCAGGCTCAGTATGCATTTTATACTTCACCTGCCATAGAGGGGTGGGGGAAGAGGGGTGTGAAACCAAATGCTTTCATTTTCCTGAAGGCTTTGATGTATCGCAGAGACCTGTTGTTTTGCCTTGTTCCTGTAGAGGGGCACGTGCTTAGTGAGGGGGTAAGTGACCATTGTTTCTGGTGGGCAAATGCTGTGGGGTGATTGGGTCCTGATCTTTAGTACCTTTGCTTGAATACGATCTATCTTCAATCCCCGTACTTTCGCCTTCAGTCCTAACAAAGCTTAACCAGGATTCTGACATTTGCTGCATTTTAAAGTTCCTTGAAGCTGAAGTCTCTGAAGCTTCTTGATAAGTCATCACTAGGTAATGTGGTGTGTGTATGTTATGTATGTGTGTGTGTGTGTAGAGGAGGGGGGAAGTGTTCCCTACAAAGTGCAATTGATAGCTGCAAAGTTTTCCGTTGACCTGTGCTTTCTCCTCTGTGTGCAAGAGGCTGGGCCTAAAATAGATGACATGATGGGCAACAGGGCGGGTCAAGGTTCTCCCCACCTGACTCGCATTCCCCTGAACCATATAGCACCTAGCAAGCACTTATTTCCCCAAGGGCACTGGGACCAAATCCATATGAGAACTGTGGTATGGAACATCAGAGTTAATCAAACCATGATTTTTAAACTCTTTTTCATTGTGAATATAGACTTGTACTATTATCAGAAATATGAGGACTAAAATTTGAAACATTATTTAAAAATTGGTATTTGAAAGTTGTGTAATAAGGCACAATGTGTACAATATAACTTACTTGCAGGTAAGTGTGTACAAGATTGCAGTCTCATTTAACTTAGCAGCTTGTTGGTAATGTACCGCATGCTGCACAATCCGTTGCTCAATCACACTGAACAAAAACAGGTAGCTTTGTTGTGTTTCTTTTAATTGGATTCTCATGACAAAGAGACGATAAAATTATGTAATTATGCAAATTGCACAAAAGTAAGATAAATGTGCAGCTGGATCTTATGCAGGTTAAATTGCAACTCCTATTAATATCAACAGAACTAGTCTTATTCCCATTAGGTCAAAGTTCTATGATTGCATCTTTAGGTGAATTAAGCTATTGGGAAGCAGATTGGGAAGAGATCTAAGCAAACAGATATTCAAGTTCTGTTTTAAAGATCTGCAGTTTCTAGACTTTTAAGTAGATTGATTCCCCCCCCCCTTCACTAACATTACGTTGCCAGCTAACAATGGATATTTGGGTGTAATATATCAGAACTGCAATTTCAAAATGACATATGGTAACATAGCTGCAGAGGGTACTACTAGCTGCTTTTTTCAGTGGTGGTCTTTAGTCTGCAAACTACATTTATAGCTAATGGCAGATCAAAATTAAACAGTCATGGTACTTATAAATCCAACTTGGAAAATGCCATCATGTATTTTTAATCTAGCTACCTCATCACTGAATAATAAAATGAAAGGATTGCTGAGTTTGACTGGCATTTTTAAGTAGCATATGAAAGGGGCTAATAGAGGAAGAAAATTAGTTGCATTTATCATCTTAACTACATTCATATTACACTCACAATTCAATTGTTTAAAATTTAATCCTTAAGAACAGCTTTCTTAACTTTAAGCATTCCAAACAATTGTAATTTATTCTCTGAACAAATGCTATTTGTAAAAGATATTTTTAAAAGCCCCGTTCCATACATCATATTAAAAAAATGACCCGTTCTTCAAGTCTCTGAAATAAATAGCATTTAAAATATACATATGTAAATTATAGGAGGGGAAAATAGTATAAACTACTATCAAAAGAGAAGTTCCAACCTGAACGGGGGTTATGTGGGTATACTACATCTTACTACAGTGGTGTCGAACTCATTTTTTCTGAGGGTTGGATTTGACATAAATTGGGCCGGGCCATGTGTGTCATAAAATGTAATATCAGGTAGCAGAGATATAAACTTTATAAAGGACACTGAAAAACACAATTAAAGATATTATAGTAGCTATTCCATTGGAGCCCCACATTAGGGGCTAATATTTCTCTGCAAAACTGAAATTCCCTGAGTTTGTTGAACTCTATATTTTAACTGTGGTTAGTCCCAACCCTCCCCCCCAAAAAATATAAACTGCAAATATAAATGGCCTGAGCCTAGGACCCAGGGGAAGAACATGAAACAGCTGAGCATTGCAAGCTTCCCCCCCCCCCAAGGTCTACTCAGAGTGGCAGTGGCTCTCCAGGGTCTCAGGGGTTTTTTTACAGGGCAGTTTGAGATAATATTTGGGGGGTTCTCTTGTGTGTGTTAAAATGTGTATTTCTCTGCAAAACTGGAGGCCCTTGAGTTTGCAGAACTCTATATTTTACCCCTGGCTGATCCCACCCCCCCCCCCCCCGAAATATAACCTACAAATATAAATGGTCTGAGCCTAGGACCCAAGGGAAGAAGATGAAATGGCTGAGCATTGCAAGCTTCTCTCCCCCACAGGTCTACTCAGAGTGGCAGTGGCTCTTGAGGATCTGGGGGGGGGTGTTTTACAGGGTGGTTTGATATATAATTTTGGGTGTCCTCTTCAGCACTTGCTCTGCTGGTCCCAAACCTTTCCCCCCCACACACACACCCTTAAAACATGCCTGCCTAAACTGGAAAGCTGGGAGAATTATGGGATTTTGCAAAGCCAGTTTTAAAATAAAAAAGCACAAGGATCACAGCAAAAGGACCTCCCCAGCTCCTACCTGTGACGAGGACCATGGAGGCTTGGAGGTGGCTGAGAAGTTTGGCAGCCCCACCCTCTGCTTCCTACTCTGAGGCAGCCCCACCCTGAGCTCTCTGCTCAGAGACACCCCACCCTCTGCTTCCTGCTCTCAGAGGCAGCCCTGCCCTTTGCTCTTTATACTCCTATGCAGCTCAAGCTGAGAACAGTGAGGTTGGGCAGGGGATGGGGGAGAGAAGAGAGCCCCACACCCAGGCTGGATTAAAGGCCTGGGCAGGCTAGTTCCGGCCCATGGGCCACAGGTTTGACACCCCTGTTTTGATATTTTTGAAAGAGCTGAGGCCTATATAAGTAGTAATCAAGTTATACCACTTCAGGTGGGACCTGGATATCTTCTAGAATTACAACTGATCTCCAGACAACTGAGATAATTTCCTCTAGAGAAAAAGGCTGCTTTGGAAGGTGGACAGTATGGCATACCCAGCAGAGGTCCCTCCCCTCCCAAATGCCACCCTCCATGAGCACTGCCCCCCAAACCTCCAGATATTTCCCAACCTGGAGCTGGCAACCCTTATACTGCCAGGATAGCTATTGAAGTTGCCAGCTCTCCAGCAGGGATGGGGGACTCCCTGCCTCCAGTTCAGAGCAACAGGAGGATAAAAATATTTAAATGGCTGATAGTGTGACATCAATTCTAGGGGAAACCCGGTGTAACAGGCCGGATTAACCCCCCGGCCAGAGTAACCCCTACCGGGCCAGGCCAGAGTAACCCTGGGGGTTAGTCCAGACTAACCCCTCCCAGAC
This sequence comes from Gekko japonicus, assembly GCF_001447785.1. Classification (NCBI taxonomy): domain Eukaryota; kingdom Metazoa; phylum Chordata; class Lepidosauria; order Squamata; family Gekkonidae; genus Gekko; species Gekko japonicus. Next base: position 416,201 of record NW_015161449.1, read on the forward strand.
AAACCTCTGCCAGGCCACGCCAGAGTAACCCTGGGGGGTTACTCTGGGCTAGCCCATACTAACCCCCGCATGGCCAGAGTGGTAAATTAAATGTCAGCTGAATCCAATCTCTTCTTCTTTTTAACTTCTTCTTTTTAACTGCACAACACAACAACCTGTAACCCCGGGCTTAGTTGAGTGGTAACTTAGATGTCAGTGTAACCAGCACAGTGTCAGCTTCTGAGGGTTTCAGGTCCATGAGAAACTTGTCAGGCAATCTGAGATTCCTCTTGGTAGTCAAGAACAGGGTATGAATCCAATCTCATTAGTCAACAGACCCAAATATCAACAGTACTGCGACTGACATTTCTTTGGAGAGCCAATTTTTTTTAACTTAAACTATATAGGTAGGTACTTTGTTATTAACTTAATTAAGGCGGCCTTTGCTGAAAACGTCCTCGATCTGATTGAGGTACGTTCACTGAAGTCAACCCCTTCCAACTCTTCCTTCCCCCCCTTTTTAAAAAAAGGTTGCCCACAACTTTAGATTAGAAAGAAAGAAAGAAAGACGGGGAGAGCATAGAGGGAGGGAGGGCAGAGTGACAGAAAGGGGGAAGAAAAAAACAAAGCGGGACAGCGGAGCAGACAGAAGAAGGCAGGCAGAAAAGAAAGAAAGAAATGGTAGAGCAGAGACAGACAGGTAAGTCACATGAGAAAGCTGATTGACTTCAGTCTTAGAACTCTGCACACATAGAATTTTATTACTTCAACCAGGCTGTGGCCAACAGTAAAACATTAGACTTGATGTTCACTTAACTTAGCTGTCCATAATGTAATATAAGTCATAACATCCTGAAACATCTACTTTGATGGGCTACCAAGTACCCACAGAGATATAATTATTCAAAGCTAAACACTAATGACAACATCAAAATGATCATGCTTGTTTCCAAGATAAAGTGCATGCTCTGTTGTTGACTGCAGATTGAAGCTTGCGGGATAGGTCAACCATTCCATGGAGTGACCAGCTTTTGTGTGGATGAGGATGTCGCAACTCAGCAGATTCGCTGTGGCCATGATCTCTGCATCAGTTGCCCAGACTCCATCATGAGAGATGCCAGAAGTGCTCACATATTCACTCACATTCCGGTTCAAGTAGTCCTGTAGTTTCTCTGTCAAGTCAGTGTTCATGTGGTGGATGACTTTATTTCTAAGAAGGGAGTGGTTGTCCTCTGATCCTGTCAGGATGTAGCTGATGGCCCGGAAGTAGCAGTTCCCATCACCTTTGGTTTTATACATACGCCGTGGATGCCCAAGCTCCCTTGTGCGTCCACAGTACACAACCTTTACAAATGAAAGGCCAAGAGTGGTGCTAAGATACTTTCTTACAGAACTTGGTAGTGGGTTGAAAGTCTTCATCTGCTGGCGTCTCTGTGAGATGTTGATGTCATCATTGTCTGGTCCCTCACGTGGTCTTTTGAGTGTCTTCTGCTTCAGGCTGTCATTTGCAGAGTCACTAGGATAATCATCATGGGACTTGGGTGCCTTCCTTGGCCTGAGTCCTGTGGGTCTCTGGGTCAGGTTATAAGTGGGGTGCCCTCGGTATTGGCGCTTCCCAAGAGTAAAAGGCAGCGCCTCTGGCAACAGAAGGTGGTTCTCTCTGGTTATTGGGGAAGTATCTCTCTTAGTAGGAAAAGACAGCAGCCACAGAAAGCAGGCCTGGGGGGTTAATCTGGCCTGGGGGCGTTATTGTAGCCTAGGCCTTCAATACCTTCAAATCCAGCACCTCCTAGATAATCCAGCAATAAAACTTAACCTCAAAAAGAAACTCACCAGCTTTGAGCAACTCCTTCATGAAAATAATTATAAAAAAGGACTGATATCAAAAATCTTATACTGCTAAGCAGGGGTCATTTCCTGCAGGAGCACACAGGAGCAGAGCTCTGGCAGTAAAGAGTCCAGGGGGTGGGCACATGCAACAAGCCCCACCCCCTGCTCCCAGCAGCCCTCAGTCAGAGCAAGAAGCAGTCAGGTAAGCTGCAGAGCCCCCCCTCCGGCCCCCGGTCTAAAACAGTCCAGTGGCACCTTTAAGACCAAGTTGTATTCAGGTACAAGCTCTCCCTCCTCTGCGAGGGCAGATCTGCACTCCCCCCCACAATAGCTAGCAATCCAAAACAGTCCAGTGGAGCCTGAGCAGTGGGTGTTGCCTTCTGACACGCTTCCGGTGATGTCAGGGGGTGTGGCACATGCAAATAAGTTATGCTAATGAGCTCCTGCAGCTCTTTTTCTATGAAATGACCCCTGCTGCTAAGTGATCATAACAATAATCGAAGCCTACTCAAATTAGAAGGGCATGTTTTACTATTAGGATGGCATGCTTTTCTTTGTTATGGGAAAACAGACTCTCACAAATATTTCAAACGACACTGATTGAGGGCTTCTTTGATGAAAGTTTGGGAGCCAATTTAAAAAAACCAAACAGTTTTATTCTAAAACTTGTGGCCCCCTTAGAAGCATTCACAAACCCGAAGACATGCCAAGAGGAACCGGTTAAAAGATACCATGATTTATTGGACTCTAGACTTAACTTAAAACTACTTTTGGAACATAACTGATTCTGTATGCAAAATATTGGAGGAGTCAGGAGATGCCGAGTAAAGAAGAATTTATTAACAAAACATTTGAAGCAGCGGAAATGGACAAACTCACTTTATTCTTGAAAGACCACACAGAAAATACTTTTGAAAATACATGGACAAGATTTTATATATG
>NW_015161449.1:422403-422535 GCF_001447785.1 Gekko japonicus
TTAAAAAGGCTGTTTTCCAAGCCAGGAGTTTGAGCTCCTGGTACATGTTCGATGGCTCCCTTCTGCAGAAGGACGGACACCTCTTGGAGAAGAGGCGGGGAAGGGGGGGTGGACACGACGACTGACGCATTG
>NW_015161449.1:422900-424987 GCF_001447785.1 Gekko japonicus
CTACTAGGCATTTCTTCTTTTTGGATCCCCATCTGAATAAGAAGCCTGTTTGCTCTTCGAATTATCATTTAACGACTCTGTTAGGGGACCTGGATTTTAATATAGCAATAGATATTTCTAAATATATAGTGTGACGACCCCTTTACTGGGGAGGTCTGGTTTCCCTTTAAAAGTGTACTTTATGTTTTTCTCTACTGGGTAATCCAGCTGCCACCAGGAAATTTAAGGCTTTCCAAACCTTTATAATATAATATTCATCACTGGGTAGGTATATCGAGGGTTTAAGCTTTCGAGAAACAATGTGGTCTGAGGAAGGATTCTTTCCAGAGCTGGTATACTTGAATGAAATAGGATTTATTTAAAGAAAGCATAAATACAAGGGTAGAACCATGTAACTAGTAAAGTAGGTATAACACACAGTCTGCTCCCTACTGACAGGGATTTTTCCTTAGGTAACTTTGTAACACTTTTTCCTTCATGTCCATATAATCTTTACTGTTTCCTAGACACTCAGCTTCAGCTTATAACTGTTTCAACACAGAACTGCTTGTCACTTTGTTTCAGACACAGCACTTAACTCTCATATCACACACAAGAAGGTCTCTCCTTCAGACCCCAGAACTAAACTCATCCCACACAGGGATGGGTCTCACTCCTCTCATACGCAGAACTTCTGTTTCTCTCACAGAAATCAGAACTTAACTGATCTTCATCAACTGTCATATCTAACTGACCCTCTTGATAGACATTCAAATCCTCCCCACAGCATCCATTCCAAAACCCCTCCCCCTCTCTGTCACTTGCCTGATTCCAGCACTCTAGATTATCATCATAGCCATGCAAACCAAACTTTTAAAGCCACACACACACAGTTAAACATGAAATCATTACATATAGCGTTTGCAATTAAACACTATTTGTTTTTAATTAATTCTGAACAGCCATAACTTCCTTGTTCTATTGCTGTCTTTTTCTTAAAGCCTATAGGCTTTAAGACCTAGATGGGAGGGTTGGGCAGAGGCAGTCTGGGTGCAAAGAGCAGGTCACCTTCCTTTGATCCTGCATTCCTAAAATCTTGTCTAGATGTACTTGAATATGTCTGGATATGGGCATGGCTGGTGTGCTCCCTTTGGAACTTACACAGAATCCTAGTTTTCCCCACTTACAAAAGGAGCTCGTAGAGCAGGGGGAAGTTCAGAAAAGCCCAGGAAAAAGACCCAAATGCTGGAGCTCCTTCCCGCCAACAGAAGGCTAAAAAGTTTAGGGCCTTTCAGTGGAGAAGAAAGAGGAGTAAAGATCTGTGGGAAGGAGGCATGCCAAGTGCCCGGTTTGGGTGGGCAGTTTCCCAGGGATCTACTGTGAATCCCCCAGGTTCGGAAATAGACACAAGACCCCAATGGATCTGAGCCCCAGAGCCGCCGCTTCTCCTTGTTTCGAGAAGAAGCCGCTGCTGCAAGGAGCAGGGTATTAGGTCCTTCAGGAATTATTCAGTCCTGGCTGTGTAGAATGCTGATGGGCTGGCCTGAAGTAGAAACCCTTCAGCTCTGTGGAGTGCCATCAGCTGTCAGTGGCCTGCCAGCCCCCTCCCCCCGATCTCCCTGGAGGGAGCATCAAAAGCACCCTCCAGAAAGATGCCCCATTGCCTTCAGACATAATCCAGATGACTGAAAGAAAGAAAAACAAACCCAGAGAAGTCTGCTCCCCAGAATCCACTGCTCAGAAGTCCTGTTAGTTAGCACTGGCTCATTTCATGGCCTCTCTTTTCATTTCAAGTTCAACCAGTTGAAGAGCCCCTACCAGCAACACCGGCAGCCGCCGAGGGTACCAGACCTGGAGACTCCTCTCCAGCCCCCGAGGCCGCCAGCTGAGCAGGTTTTCCAACACCTTCCTGCTCGTGCTGGCGAGCTGCACCATCCTGGCTGGGGAGGCACTGCCGGAGGCCTCTCGCAGCTGTGGTAGCCCAGCCCTGAAAGGCCATCAGGGTGCTCAGGAGCTGGGTGGCAAAAAAAGCAGCAGAGTGCATCATGAGCCGCACTAAGGCCCCGCAGCTGACTCCCCCTGCCTGGGCCCCTGCCCCTGGCAGATCG
>NW_015161450.1:0-3038 GCF_001447785.1 Gekko japonicus
AAAACCAATCTCTTCTCTTCTTCTTCTAAGTTACAGTAGCCATTCTGTAGCTGGGTGTCCAACCCCTGTGGAAGTCATTTTAATGCAGCTGTTTTGTGGTTGTGCCTACCAACTTGTATCAGAATTCGAAAGATGCTCACAGGGTCAAAAAAGGTTGGGGACTCCCACTCCAAGTCACTTGTCTGCAGGCAAAGGAACTTTTACAGTGCAATCCTATGCAGAGTTACACCCTTTTACGCACCGTTGGCTCCAATTCATTTAGAAGGGTGTAACTCTGCTTGGGATCACACTGTTAACAGAGGTGAACTGGTCACCACTTATTTGATTCCAAGGATCTGAACAAATCTTCCCCTCAAAATAAGCTCTTGGCTGTTGCCAGATATTTTGCTTTGATTTCTGTACAGCAATGCTAGTTTTTAGAGTATCCACATGACATCCTCTATCCATCCATTGCTGCCACTTTGCCCAAACCTGGTTTGGTACAATCATTTTCAAAAGATCACAGTCAAAGTGCCTTTGGATGCCATGTGGATGGGAAGCTGTGTATTCTTTCAGGTCCCATTCACATGTATTGCAATTCTTCCCATACACAGGAAGGTTTTTGGTTTATTTAAAGGGGGATTCTAAAGTGTTATAATGATCAGCTGCAGCAATGTATTAGCTCCCAGCTTTCAATTTTTTTTTTAAAAAAAGTCTGTATCCCTTTTTGCTGCAGAGTTATATAGGGAAATATGCAGCATGTGCATTTCCCCTTACAACTGTAACAAAAAGGGCTAGACTTACCTTTTTTAAAATGAAATCTGATAACTAGTAGATTGTAGAATTAGATAATTATAATGATATAGTGTGACTTGATGGTCCAGGCTAGCTTGATCTTATTAGATCTTGGAAGCTAAGCGGGGTCGGCCCTGGCAAGTATTTGGATGGGAAATCACCAAGGAATACCATGGTTGCAACTCACAGGCAGGCAATGGCAAAACACCTCTGAATGTCTCTTGCCTTGAAAACCCCATGAGGGGTCACCATACGTCAATTCTGAATTGATGGCAAAAAACCCCACAAAACGATACAGTGATCTGGCAATTCCTGATCTCTTTTAATTGGAGACGGAGGGTGGAATGGTGGAGGGAAGAGGGGCATGAGGCATGGAAAGCAGAAGGAAAACTGCTGCGTGGGTGCACCATTGCTAATGAAAAGGACTCTGCATTTGCTGCTGCAGCAACGAGAACTACACAGAGAACCATCTGGCTGTGGAAGCAGCCCTTGACTACCTACAAATCATACATCCATACCACCAGCAGATAGTGCCCTGTGACATGGCCCTTGGAGTGTGTCTGGCTGAAAGCTGCAATATACTCCAGAGCAGCATGCAGGAAGAGAATGGATTATGTCTCCCAAGCAAGGGTGCCTTGCTATCATACATACCAAGACAATGAGTGTGGGGGAGTAGTTAGTGTTGGACTACAATCCAGGTTCAGATTCTCAATCTGACATGTCACCTTGGGCCATTTAGTCTTGCTTAGCCCTAATCTACCTCACAGAATGGCTGCAAGGATAAAATGACAGGGGGGAGGGCTTTGTGCACTGCTTTTGGGCTTCTCGGGAGAAGGGCAAGAGGCCAATGTGATGGATGGATGGATGGATGGATGGATGGATGGATGGATGGATGGATGGATGGATAAATGGGTGGATACTACTGGCCCCTCCAGGGTAACTGACCAGCATGTCTGGTCTCAGTGTTAGAAGATGGCCGTGGCAACAGAATTCAACGTTCTGTGAATCTCACATTTTTATGGGGGGGGGAGAAGAAAATGTTTCCAACTCTTGTACCTTCAAAGACAAAATGGTCAAAGCATGATGGCAACACCTGGTGATGGTTCAGAAGGATCCCAAATGGCCGGGGGGGGGGGGGAAGCTTCATTGCCCCACCCCATGGCTAGCAGAAAAAAATATGTACGCTAAAATGACAGCAGACGATGGACATAAAAATAAAGGGCAAAACTTATCAAATGCCCCTCAAATTAACAAGTGTCTAAACTTGAAGCCCCCTCTGAGTTTAAGGCTCAGACCAAACAGCCGCCCTGGACTCGTTCCCCTGCTGGGTACAAGCCGCCTTGCAAATTAGTGACCCACCTCTGTACCCCAAAGTCAGCCTTGGGGCACCCCAAATAATACCCTGTTCTTTGCAGGGTGTGTGCCTTATGAAAGCAATGACCATAACTGTTTTGTGGGATTACAAATATTTGTTCTCAGGCTAAAATCACGCTCCACTTCAGAGTGCCTCTGAATTCCAGAATAGCTGGTTTAAATCAGTCGCAGCAAAACTGAACAGGTGTCCAGTAGCACCTCCCGGGCTAACAAAATTTATCTGAGCGTCAGCTTTTGCGAGTTAGAGCTCACCTCCTCAGATGCATTGGAAAGTCCATCCAAAGCTGCTAGGTGTAAATTTAAAGACATTTTTCAAAGACTTTTAAAAAAACTGTTAAGTATAAGTTTAGCGGCTCCATGCCCAGAAAGCCTCTGATACACTCTCTGCATCTGATGAAGTGCTGACTTATCAAAGCTCATACTGGCATACATTTTGTTAGGCCAAGTCAAGTGTCTTTAACAGAAATACAATTAAATGGATGGGGTGTGAACTGCGGTGTTCGGGAGGCCCAAATGCAAGTCTAAATAAGAAAGCAAAACTCAGAACACAAAGCTGTTTGGCACCTCAAGTGAGAAATCAGAAGTTCCTTTAAAACATTTTTTTAAAAAAATAATAATCCAGTTTTAACCAGATGATGACAAATTCATTGAAATAATCAATTTAAAAAGGTACTTGAAAGATTAGATCACTGACCCTTTGGAACGAAACTTCTACCAGACAGTCACCAATCCATAAATATTTTCAACACTTTTTAGTGCAATCTTGGCAACAGTTGCCTGGGGATATACCCCATCAACTACACCCCAGTAAACCCACTTTGGATTGCTTTGTTGTTCAAAGAGCATTAAATGCCAGCTGCACCCTTTAAAGAACAGACTCTTTCTAAAAC
>NW_015161450.1:3093-5278 GCF_001447785.1 Gekko japonicus
TGTGAGAAAGGCGGACTATAAATAACGTAAGCAAAAAATAAATCAATACATCACGGCAGGACGTACTTACCTGTTCCCAGTCTGCTTTCCCCCGCACTGTTGATCTTTCTACTAAGTATTGGTAGAGGTGGGGAAAGTAAACGGGACGGCGAGAGAGCGGAGTAAACCGGGCGCCCTTAACATCGGTGCGCGGCTTGACTTGGGAATCTTCTTGCAGCGGCGCCCAGCCTCCCGAGCCCCAACGGAGGCTTTTGTGCCCCGCTGCTTCAAGGGTGTCGTTTCCGCCGTCAAGGTGCTGTCTCCAAAGCACACTGGAGCGCCATCGCCCCGGAGGCTCCTGGTTGGAGCGGGACGCTCTCCCGGCAGCCAGGGGTAGCTGCGCCTGAGCGGGTCCCGGCAGCAGTGCAGAGCTGCGCCTCCCCATCCAGGCGGGGCGCAAAGACGGGAAGCGCCGCCGTCAGACCCGCCCTGCTGCTCCTGGCAAGCCTTGGGAAAGGAGGAAGGAAGGGGGCGCATCCTGCCTGCGGCCCTGGGCTTCTTTCCTTTTGTCCCGCCGGCAGAAGAGTCTCCCAGGCGGCGCTCAGAGGTACAGGATCAGGCCGAGAGCCAGCACAGCGGGCACAGAGCCAAGCAAGACGCTCCCCGGGGGCACCGAGCCAAGCATCACTGGCAGTTCCCCACCCGAACGGTAATTATGGCATAAAAAGTGCATACACTCTTCTTCCACATGCTTGCTCCTAGCCCTAAGTAGCCAGATTTTCCAAGCCCAAATTTCGATTAGCACTCCCATGTCACTGCTGATTTATGGTAACCCCATAGGGTTTTCAAGGCAAGAGATGTTCAGAGGTAGTTTGTCATTTCCCAGACTGCAAATCTGGGTAGGCCAGGCCAGGTCTACTCCAAGATTTAGAGGTACCAAGAAACCTCAGCTTCCCCACATAGAGGGCTGGGCAATTTACATAGCCAGACAGAATAGGAGCCATGAGGATTATTAAAAAGACTGGTGTACCATAAAACTGGCAGACCATTGGTTCTCTAGGCCATCAGCCTGTCACACACACCCCCATGGAAAACTCAGTTCCATTTCTAGTCCCAATCCCAACATATCATTTTAGCCACATGAATTAAGCAGCAATATTATCTCACAGTTTGGTGTAATAGAGCCAGTTTGGTATAGTGGTTAAGTGCACAGACTCTAATCTGGGAGAACTGGGTTTGATTCCCCACTCCTCCCCTTGCACCTGGCTGGATGACCTTGGACAAGCCGTAGTTCTAGCACAGCTGTTCTTGAAAAAGAGCAGTTTCTGTCAGAGTTCTCTCAGCCCCACCTACCTCACAGGGTGTCTGTTGTAGGGGGAGGGGAAGGGAAAGGAGTTTGTAAGCTGCTCTGAGACTCCTTTGGGTAGTGAAGGGCAGGGTATAAATCCAATCTCTTCTCTTCTTCTTCTTCCCAGGCCTATTATCTTTACAGGCCTGACATTGCCCCCCCCCCAATGCTAGAAACCAGTTTCGTGAGGGGATCAGGGTTCACTCAAAAGTACAGCCTATGAACATAAACACAGTTGCCGGTGCTAAATAGGAAACAATGCCCCCCCCCATTTTTTTTAACAAGTAGTATTTCCATAATACCCATCAAGGACAAAATTCAGTATGTTTTTACTCCATTTAGAAGGGGCATAAAAATGGTAAAAATTCTAGTGATTCAGGTATTTCAGGCAATAAACAAAATCTGTGTGTGTCCATTTGATGTAAGAACTGTTGTAAGAACTAAGAACATCAGTGTGGAAAATCCCTCCAAGGAATTATATGAGGGGAAAAACCTTCGAAATCTTTAACTTCCTGAAGATGTTTTGGGGGCATCCAATGCTGAAGCAAAAAATTAATTAAAAAAAGACAGGAGACCACTGGGAGCCCAATATATGAGGAAAAACTATGAATAATACAGAAAATCATGAATAGTAAAGAAAATCAATGCAAGATTAAGCTAAATATAAGTGCTTTGAGGTGTGTTTTAAAATTTGTTGTTGATTTAAAGACATTTTAGTTAGTTACCCATATGAGTGAATGAAGTCTGCATAAGATCAAAATAATAGCATGTTAACTTTTTTATTTGCACTGATGCATGCTTGTGGCACAGCAAGCATTGTCTTAAAAGAGGCCTTCCCTCCTGGGTGACAGAAGGGGA
>NW_015161450.1:5313-43271 GCF_001447785.1 Gekko japonicus
TTTTTAAAAATAAAGCACTTTAACAGCTAGGCACTCCAACTGAAGTGGGTGAAGGGAGTTCCTCAGTTCAAACATATGATCTCCATTTCATAGCCATTCCATGGGACTCTTACTAAACAGTAGTAATGTTAAGTAATACAAAACTTTTTCATGAATAACAGCTTTCACTTTGAGCTGAACAACAGCTTGACAATATTTATAAAAATAAATAGTACAATAATGAGCATTTAAAAAAGTGTGTTCACCTGTTAACTGGGGGATATTGCTTTATAATTGATCAACAAGTTTTTCATATATTAATCTAGCCAATCAACTAATTGTTGAAGCCATATTTTAAAAGACTTATTTCTTTTAGAAACAGTATGTGGCAACAGAAAACATGCAGCCGATACACAATTCTGGAATAGCTGATCTATGGTGGTGCAGTCTTATTTTATTTACAAAATTGGTATGCCACCTTTCCACCCAATCAGGGCCACCAAGGTGGCACATTATATAAAACTAGATCACAAGAAAATTTAAGAGTTCTCGGGCAAAGATTAGCATTTGTTTAATGTTTAGATACAGAAACCAACATAGCGATAAGGTACACACACACACATAAACAAAGAAGTCTTTCCCTCACAATAGTGGGTCCTCAAATAAATGATTATTTTAATAAGAGGGAAAACAATCCATTGTACTGTTTTAAAATGGAGATGGCGAAATGCCGTCCTTCACAGCTATGCAAAAGAATGGACAAAAAGAATGGACAAAAATAGCAACACATCATGGAGCTGAGAATCAAAGAATGGAAGGAAGGAAGGAAATCCGCATGAATTTACAAAGATCCTTTACATTAAGTACAAAGCGACACATGATCTCCACATTTTTCATAAACACGGATTTAATCCTTCTGCGGGACATTTGCAGGCAGACGCGCACAGTGAGGTTTTGCTCCTTCAAAGTCTGTATTTCCCAAGGGAATTAATAATTCTAGAAAGAGCAACCACACTGCAATTTTGTATTACATTGATACAAGTGATCTGTGGCTGCCATGCATCGCTGTTTTGGAGCTGCAGATACAAAATGCACAGTAACAACAGAGAGAAAAACACAGTAAGGAAGTAGCGTGCATTGTACTCTGCCGGGTCCTGCAGCAGACCTTGGTGACAGACAATCCTCCTCCTTTCCTGAATCACATCATTTCCTTCCTCCATAAGTAAAAACAAAACTGGCTCAGGTAGCACGTCCAGAAACTCCTCTGTGTGAATTTCCTCCAAAGACACAGGCAGACTACAAGTCATGACTGTGGTCAGTCTTGAAAGTCTTCTTCCCTCTTTGGGAAAAAAGGTACATCACTCTACATTCTTTTGTTCAGAATGTCCAAGATAATTATTAAACGGGGGGGGGGGGGGGGATAGTTAACTTTGTGTAAGAAATAAATTTGGATAGAATCGTAAGCCTTCCACAGAATCGTCTCTGCAAAGTTGGCCCATCTTTTCTGCTAGAAGAAGCCTAGAACAAGAAAAAAAGTACTTTTATTGCCTTTATTATCAATGCCTGAGTTACTTAGAAAAACAAAGATGTTTTATGCCTTACCTCTCTTTGGCTAGAAGTACAGACATTCCCACAAGCTTTGCAAACTCTTCTGCTGTGAGGGAGCCCTTCTCAGAGACCTAGAAGACCATTACAAAATGCAGTAAATGTGTACAGCACTTTATACTGATTTACATGTTCCTCCCCCAAAGCTTCAGCCCATTTATTTCCCCAGTGTTTTAGACTCCAGAGTGCCTCCAGATTGAGCATTTAATGCATATGTGTAAGAGTCCCTGTAAGCTTATAATCAAGATGGAAGCCATTCTTAACAGGATAAGTTTGAAGAACATGAATGACAAAACAAAATGAAGTTCAGTTCTCTGATATGTGTACGACAACAGAGCCAGATAGTTAGCCAAAGATTATCAATGTCAAACAGCTGGACAAAGGCAGTATTTTCACAGCTCACGGGAACTTGGTCTTGCTATCCCATCACCCCTGTCCTGTGCACAGGCTACGCCATATGGTTAGTCTTCCGGCCGTATCACGCACTGCAGAAATTAGTGGCAGATGCCTCCTGAATCTGTAGCACGTAACAGCCATACTGGTCTCTTCATTTTTTAAAGTAGCTGTGAATTGTGTACCTATGGCTGTGAGTCAGGGTTCCTTGGGTGGTGTGAACATGGTCACAAAGACACAAAGTGATACCCTATACCTGTGGAACACAATCATCGCTTCTGCTATGAAGCAGAAGGAATAAATTTCAGCTGGGGCAAAGCTGTATTTAAACTTGTGCTCAGTAATAAATATTGCCTGGTAGTCTTGAGCGAGCCGCTGTATCTCTTGGCTTAACCTATTTAGAGTCAGCATGGTGTGGTTGTTCAGAGAGTCAGACAAGACCTGGGAGCAGTGTTCCCTCCAAGCTGAGTGAGTGTGTGCTAGCTCACAGATTCTTAGCCTCCAGCTCACAGATTTTTGACTTAGCTCAGGAAGGAGGGCTCCGGAGCAAACTAATTTATACAGTAGCCAAATTGCTCACTCACAGCTTTAACGCCAGTAGCTCACACAGTGGAATTTTTGCTCACAAGACTCCACAGCTTAGAGGGAGCATTGCCTGGGAGACCCATGTTTGAATCCCCACTCTGCCATGGAAGCTGGCTGGGTGACCTTGGTAGGGTCACCAGGTCTTACCAGTGTCCCAGTGGGGGGCTCCAGCAAGCTGCTGGGGTCTTCCAGCGGGCACGTGAAGCGCATGAGCCGCGATGACATGACCCGGAAGTGACATCATCCCACCGGGTACATTGTTCAGGGGGCACTCTAACATTTGGGTAAAAAAAAACCTCTATGGTTACCACAGAGTTTTTACCCAAATGCAAGAGCACCCCCCCCCCATGCACAACGTGTCTGGTGTGGTGATGTCATCGCACGGGGCACATCGGGCGTGGTGGGGCTCTTCGGAGGCAGGGCTCCTCCCACCAGCCAACTGGCTGGGGGCAGACTGAGCTCCCCAAAAGCAGGGTAATCCTTGCCCCCATCGGGCCAGTCACTCTCTCTCAGCCTAACTTCCTTCACAGGATTTTTGTGAGGATAAAATGGAGGAGAGGAGAATGTCGCAAGCCACTTTGGGTGCCCACTGGGGAGAAAAGTAGGGTATAAATGAAGCAAATAAAATAATAAAATAACATCTTCACATAGTTTTAGTGAGGGGAAAAATGGTATAATCCTACATAGCTGAGCTCCTTTGAGAAAGGAAAGGATACAAAATGGGATCAGACACCTTCACAGCACAGGAAGTAGCAGTCCCTGTTCCCTCTTACATCTTTCCACCCAGTTTAGCCCCTCCTCCTCCTCCTGTTAGCAGGAAGCTCTCTGAAGTCAGGCGTGTGCCCCTAAACCTATGGATCAAGTTTCAGGCTTCCCTCTTTTGGAAGTATTGAGTGAGGATTTAAGAAACTACACACCAGCTTTTTTTAAAAAACAACAACAACACTTAACTGGCATATAGTTAAGATGAATACGTATTAAGCACCTTGTTAACTTCAAAAAGCATTACCACTGAAAATGTTTTTGAAAGCTGTATTTCAGGAGCTTCCAATTCCCCCCCCCCCCAAAAAAAGATCTGCGTAGATGGGAGCAAGGGGTGGAAGCACTACAAGAAGTACTTATTGTTACAGAGGCCCATTCTGTATCTAGCATTCGCTCTACTGTTGTACCAAACCCACGTCGGAACAGAAACTCCTCTCTGCGTTGCATGCCACTTTCACTTTCTTTGATTGTAGGATTTTATGGCAGTGTCCAGACTGCATGCCGGTTTCACTTCCTTTGATCTCGTGGTCTGATGGTACCGTCTGCATAGATTTATGGCCGTTTCATGGCCATTCAGGGGTGACTCTGCAGTCAGTACGGCGTTGGCCCAGGGTATTTGAATGTGGTTTTGAGCCGCATCTTTTTCTGCTCCAGTGTGGGTTTGGTAAAAAAACGGAACGAATGCTAGATGAAGAATGGGCCAGAGTCACGGACCTGCTTCCATAAGACTCTGCGATGAGAATATCAACAGAGGAGATTGATCTTGATTTTAGCTGGGTGTGCACAGCTGGCGTTAAGACAGCTCGACCCTTGGCCGGGTTAAGCATGTGAGCCTCTGTGAACATACAATAAGCAACAGCAGGTAGGGGATTTCTGCTCTTTAAAGAAAACACTCCCCCCCACACGCACACTTAAATACTTGAGGTCTGGCGACAACAATCATTAAAGTTTCCTTCGACATACTGCTGAAGAAAATAAAGTCCACGTACCATTTCCAAAGCAGAAGCCACCATCTCTTCTTCACTGTGGGACTGGAGCTCAATCACCATGACGCCGCTGTCAAATATACGTAGCCTAAATTGAACAAAGAAAAAAAGACAAAAGATGAACTCGCCGTTTGCAAGCAGAGAGGCGTCTGGGTAAATGTTAATTTAGTAATCCTCTACAAGCGTCGGGACATTCAGGTGGAGCACAGAGTCCCATCTGCTGGGTCATGAGAGCCAGTTTGGTGTAGTGGTTAAGTGCGCGGACTCTTATCTGTGAGAACTGGGTTTGATTCCCCACTCCTCCACTTGCCTTTGGCTGGATGACCTTGGGCAAGCCTAGTTCTGATAAGAGCTGTTCTCGAAAAAGAGCAGTTTTTGTCAAGAGCTCTCTCAGCCCCACCTACCTCACAGGGTGTCTGTTGTGGGGAGGGGAAGGGAAAGGAGTTTGTAAGCCCCTCTGAGACACCTTTGGGTAGTGAAGGTCGGGGTATAAATCCAACCTCTTCTTCTTCTTCTACAGAACTGCCAGGTTGTGGGGGGTTTTTTGCCACTTTTTGGAAGGACCTGCCAAGAGTGTGCGCGCATGCAGAGCGAGGGCCCCCACGCCCTTTGCAAACACACCGAGAGGAGCATCAGGACAGCGAGCCAAGATCACTCGGCAGCGGAGAGGATTTCTTTTTAGCTCAAACGTGTTCAGACACATTGGCTCCTCTTCTTCCTATCACAGGATTGTGACATCATAGGAATTCCGGCCACAGGCTTCCCAGCTTACCTGCTCCCCTGGCTGCTACCTGGAGTTAAAGTGGGTCCAGGGTCTGGAAAGGCGGAAGACCCCTGCTCTGATCGATCCAGTGTGAAATCCAGCCCCACATACAGCTTTTTTGGCCCTCGCCGCTCCGCCACAAAGCAGCGGAGACAACAGAAGCCTTGACGGCCAGGATGCCTTCGCCAGGCTGTAAACTAGACCTGTCAACCTATACCCACAATATGCAGCCTCTCCCTCTTCTGCTTGCTTTGATCCCACCAATAGGGCATAGCCTCCATCCATAGGACCTCTTTGCCTTGTATCTCCACTAGCCATTGTCCTCTCCATTTCCTATTTTTTGAACCACTCCCTAATTTGTCCATTTAGCCATACTGCCTCATTCCGGAGCTTTTCTCTCTCTCCGTGCCACACATAGCTTCTACTGACCCTATGCACTGTGAAATTTGTTTCCCCTTCCACAAGAATCTCCCCTCTAATTAGCTCTTTCCTGCCTCAGTTCCCTGCCTCCTACACAAGGTCATTCTCCATCTACTCAGGTTACTCTTTCTCAAGCCACTGTCTCGTCCACATCCTTCACCCACCTCGCTTCTGGCCCCTGAGCTTCTGCTACATCCCAAAACCTCTCCCTAATCCACAGCCCACTGCTGTGTGTGGTTTCACCTTAACTGCACTGACTACTTCCCCTTCCCTCACAGAGATTAGATTGCAATGTGTTTATCTCTGTAAACATATCTACCTTTCAAAGAGGTTTGAAGCTATTATCTGAACCAGCCAGGCTATTTTTTAATGTTGGGGGGGGGGGGATCACAGAATTCATGGTCTCTGATCCTAGATAACCAGTATAATTTTACTTGAAAGAGAAAAATATCTGCATAAAGACAGATCAAAATCCAACTCATGAGTCTGTATCAAAGGTATCAACTTTTTTTTTTTACTGACTCCATTCCTTTTAACTGACACGAGATATACAGCTAATGACATTTTTCTACCAATAAGATATGGTAATAGGAAATGCACGACATACTTAATTTCTGTGTCAAAAGGCCTCGTAGGACAGATCAAACCCCCATCATACTATTCAGATACAGTGTCAGAAATACATTTTGAAGGAATCTCACCTTATAGGCAATTTCAGTGCTTCTAACATCTTACACGCATTTACTAGATCTTCAGGTGAAAGCAACTAATTATAAAAACAAACACAGACACACTCAGTCACATGCAAAAACATCTTACTTATTTTCAGGCTTGGTTCCAACAAGACTTTGCTCTTGGCAGTGAACACCAGAGTATAATGATATAAGTACCATTAAATAGGAATTGTGCCTATATATATTACTAGTCTCATTCCTCCTGGAAAACACACACACACACAAACGTGTGTATCTTAAGGAGATAATATGCATGAATACAACTCACCATGCATTGTATTTGCAACTGCGCAAGAATGAGTCCTCAGTCGAATTACAAGCACACATTATCAAGAGGACATGGCAGCCACATAGGAATAAGGACATATTCCCAAACTGTTTACATGCACACTGAACTGGTATCTTTGGAATGTTTCACTGGCACTCCAGAATGTGCTAACACTGGACGAATAGCTTCCTACGCACAGAATCCGTTTCATCAATAGCATCTAGTATCAGAGAAAAACACAGGACTATTTGGTTATGAAAAGAAGGATTTTACTGCAGAAAATAGCATGTGCTATATTTATTTTAAGCCCTATTTTGCAATACACGCTAGTCTTGAATGCCTCCATTTTAAGTACTCAGATTACTGGAATCAACTGTTCCCTCCAGAGCATTTGGATGTTCTGCAGCCAGATTTTGGCAGTGCAGTGTAAACATCTGCACAATCCAGAATGTTTGTCCTTTTGGCACTTAGTGACTTATTTGCTGCAGAGTAACAGCAATCTTGGCTCTCCATCAACAGGCATTAACTATGAATATAGAATGGCTTTCAAAATCATTTCACTATGAGTTGGTTTGTATAATGTAGAGGCAGACATGTGATATGTTCTGTCCTAACCTTGGACCAGACCAAAATTTGTATGAAATAGTAATATTCTTCCTTTCTTATGCACCCATGGGATCCAAGGTGGGGCAATCCACAATCTTGACTGAACTAACCAGCTTTGGGTTAGGAAAAGGCCTGGATGGGAAATGACACGGGAACTTTGTGTATGCCACTTTGGAATTTAAAGGAAGAAAGGTGAGATTTGTATTAAAAATTTCAGGCATTTTTATATTATATGACCTTATCAGCAGACACTTCTGTCATTATCCTTCATTTTAGAAATCCAGCCACATTTTCACACCAGTTCTTCGTTCACTTTGACTCCCATTCCACTTCTTTTCATCAGCTCTCCCCCCTGAACTAGAAGATTCACTCTACTTTCCGTTCTCCTTTTCAGTGTCTGGTTCAATACTGGGAGATATTCATACCTCCATTTTCATAGCCTCCTGTCTTACATTCACAGCACACTACTACATGAATTTTACTCCAGAAGGATCATCTAGTTTGCGATGGACTTTGATAAAAAGAGAAAGAAAAAAGGGCAGACAGCAGACAAAACATCTGGTTTTCTTCACAGGAAGAACATCTATAGAAGTACGGGAATCTTCCAAAGCCAGCTTTGTCAGGGCACCCCACAAATTTCTCACCTCTAAGCCTCGAGCACGATTCACCAAACAATATACTTCTGTGAGCGACATTATTCCTCCCCGCTCCTGTTGATATAAGACCAGTTACTATCATGTAATGCATCTTAAAACGTGCACTGTCTTTCTTCATAATACGTATCTAGGTTATGGGTATGCTGGTCTCTCTAGGTCAGTATTGTCTATTCGGACTGAGAGTGGCTTCAGATGGAGAAAGGTGGAGACAGACAACTAGGACCTGAAATTCTTTTAGCTGGCAATGCCAAGAATTTAACTTGGGACCTCCTATCAGCAATGCCTCACCCTGGCCACAAAGCCACAGCCCACCCACCATCTGGTCTGGTGGCAATTTCCATTTTTCACATAAAATGGATCTACCGATTAAAACTACAGAGCATTTTAGCCAACAAAAGCACAACATGATAGCGCTTTCCTTTCTCTTCCAATTGCTGTCAGACACCATGGAGAAAAATTATTAGATTGTTCAAAACACATGACAGTGTTCACAGAGACATTTCACTCTCAAGATCAAGTTACAACTTGTCCCATGAAGATTCTGTTTTCAAGTTTAATATAGAGCCCAGACTTTTACCATCAACACTTATGATCAGGGTCATTTCGTAGAAAAAGAGGTGCAGGAACTCATTAGCATTACTTATTAGCGTAACTTGTTTGCATATGCCACACCCCCTGACATCACTGGAAGTGTGTCAGAAGGCAACACCCACTGCTGGACTGTTTTGGATTGCTAGCTATGGGGGGGGGACGTGCAGATCTGCCCTCACAGAGGAGGGAGAGCTTGTACTTGAAAGGGGGGGGGGCTCTGCAACTTACCTGGTTGCTTCTTGCTCCTCATGGCCCGACTGAGGGCTGCTGGAAGCAGGGGGCGGGGTTTGTTGCATGTGCCCACCCCCTGGGCTCCTTACTGCCGGAGCTCTGCTCCTGTGCACTCCTGCAGGAAATGACCCCTGCTTATGATGAAAACCCTGGGTTCTCTGGATCAAATTAATTGAGTAAAGACTTTGTTCACTAATTAAGTATATTAAAACATTAAAAAAGAATGAGATAAATAGCTGTGTTAGTCTGTCTGTAGCATTAGAAAAGAGCAAGAGCACCTTAAAGACTAAAAAAGTATGTGGCAGGGTATGAGCTTTTGTGAGTCCCTGCTCACTTCTTTAGACTCTAGGTATCTGAAGAAGTGAGCAGTGACTCTGAAAGCTCATACCCTGCCACATATTTTTTTAGTCGTTGAGGTGCTACTGGACTCTTGCTCTTTTCTATTAAAAAACTAGACTCTTGTGTATTAAAACATTTTTTTAAAAGACTTCTAAGTGCATTACCTCCAGTGGTGCCTGTAAAATACCAGCTAGTTGCTTTGCCAGTTGCATGTGGTAATGTGTGCCAGATCCATGGGTTTCCCGAGTCACTGGATTAGCGATACCCATGCTCAAGAGATAGGATTTAAATCTGATCGTCTGTGCAGAAATAAAAGATTAAAAGAAAACATGCAGAAATATTATCAAAGAGCAGTTAACCAACATTCAGTGCATTTTAAACGGATCCTGTCATACTTGGAAGTCTTTTTTACAGACCAAGTGGAGAGCAAATCCAACCCCAGAACCTTATTCTCCTCCTGCACTCCAAGAGTGCAGACACATAAAGATGGCATTCATCTCAACAGCAGTATTTAACAGTAGAGGATAGAAGTGAAGGAGGTGGAATTGACTGCCACAGGAGGTGGTGGCGGCTACAAGCATGGATGGCTTCAAGAGGGAATTAGATAAGCATATGGAGCAGAGAGGTCCATCAGTGGCTATTAGCCACAAGGTATAGATAGGGGCTCTGGAGCAAGTGATGCTCTGTCTTCTTGGTGCTTGGGGGGGGCAACAGTGGGAGGGCTTCTAATGTCCTGGCCCCACTGGTGGACCTCCTGATGGCACCTGGTATTTCTGGCAACTGTGTGATACAGAGTGTTGGACTGGATGGGCCTTTGGCCTGATCCAACATTGGCGTCTCTTATGTTCTTAGGTGTAAGGGAGGATCAGACGAGCTTGTCCCTGCACAAAAGATAAGATCTATCCTACAATTTTCCCTTCCCTTTCAGTATAAGAAAGTAAGCAGGGCCACACGTGTATCCATCTCACCATTACTCCAACCTCTACTGAAGATGGTTTCAGGTAGTTATAGCCACATTCAGCTGTAGTAACAGGACAAAATTCAAGCCCAGTAGTACCTTAAGCCACCCCGATCTGGATGGCCCAGGCTAGCCCAACCTCACCAGATCTCGGAAGCGAAGCAGGCTCGGCCCTGGTTAATAAGTTGGATGTGGAACCGCCAAAGAAGTCTAGGGTCGCTACGCAGAGGCAGGCAACAGGAAACCACCTCTGAACGTCTCTTACCTTGAAAACCCTGCAGGGGTCTTAGTAAGTCAGCTTTGACTGGACAGCACATTCCAGCTTAGAGATCAACCAAGGTAGAAGCTTTCCTGAGTCAAAGCTCAGATTGTCAGATACAAATAGAACGAAAGTCCACGAGCCCTTATATCCAGGGAGTCTCTTTCCATCTGACAAAGTGAGCGAAGACTCGTGAAATCTTAAACCCTGGACTCAATTTCTGTTCCAGCCTCTACTGCTATACACATCTCACAATACTCTCTTGTCACCAGATGCTACCAAGTGTCCTGCCATCGCCAACAAATAAGAAGTCCAAAAGAGGAGAGGAGGAAGCCACTGCTGCATAGGGAAGAAGTTGCTTCTGTTTTCTCCTCTGGGAAGAGGTAGGGGAGAATGAATACCTCAGGCACGGAACAGCCAGGATTTAGCACATGGAAGGGAAGCTACTAGAGATTCTCTAGCTGGGAAAGGAAACGTAGCAGGTTTCTTGAAACTACTCTTTCTTCACATCCAAGATGATTTCCTGCTCTTGATGGAAAAGGGGCTACAATAAGGAAATCACGCAGTCTAGTAATGTTCATTGGAGACTGTCATGAGGCTATCTAATGTTGGGAAATTTGGCCAGTCCATCACAAAGTGCTGAAGAAGTTATGAGGAGCGCCAGCATGGATGTGTGCGTGAAAGACGGAAGTACATGTACTCAAGTTTGAGGATGAACATGTGGAACAAAGTTTTAGTCCAGTGGCACCTTTAAGATCGACACAGTTTAATTCTAGGCATACGCTTTCACGTGCAAGCACACTTCAGCAGATGCCGTGATGAACATGTGGGTAAATGCCAGGTGGGCAGCCATGTTGGTCTGAAGCAGCAGAACAAAGTCTGAGTCCAGTGGCACCTTTAAGACCAACAAAGGTCTATTCAAGGTATGTGCTTTCGTGTGCATGCACACTTTTTCAAATACATTGGAATGGAAGGTAGAGCTCAAATGTATAGCTACTTATAGGCTGCGGTCACATGGAGCATTAGCCACGCTACAGAGACGGAAGATAGGCGGATTTTCCGGGCGCGATCAAACCGCAACATCTGGGAAGCGTAGCGCTCCCGAGGCTTCCCGCCAAAGATGCGTTGTAAAAAACTAGTACCTCCGAGGTACTAGTTTCCGGAAACCGCGGGGCAAGGGCGGGAGTCTGATCACGTTTCCGGTGGTAGCTCGTGGCATCCGGCACCCGCCCATGTCCCGTTGCGAAAAGGTGTTTTTTTTTCCCAAGTCTCCACGGGATGTGCACAAGCACCCAACGGCGCATGCGCACACTTCGGTTACAAAAACAAACACAACCCCCGCCGCGCCGCTTCTGTGCCGTGCCGCAGGATTGACATATGATCGGCACCTCCCCCCGAACCACGGATGTTGGCTGGACGTTTGATCCGGCGGCCGCGCAGTAGTTCGCTCCGGGGCAAACAGCCACGCCTCCCCCCCCCCACGATATCCGGCCCATGTGACCGGGGCCATAGAAACGTATACATATAAGTAGCTATAAATTTGAGCTCTACCTTCCATTCCAGTGTATCAGAAGAAGTGTGCCTGTACACAAAAGCTCATACCTTGAATAAACCTTTGTTTGTCTTAAAGGTGCCACTGGACTCCGAACTTGTTCATGTGGATAAGTGCTATAAGTTATGTCATATCACCAATTCAGAGTTTAGAAGTATTATGAATGTCCTAGCACATGTAACCCATCCACATACATAGCATTTATCAGCCAAGTTACTGACGAAGAAACTGACCTCATCTTCAGTGATGTCGCCTTGCTTCTCTTTGATCTTATTAGCAATCGATTTGGATAATTCCACCATTTCTTTAGCCTGTTAAACACATGATGGAGACACCAAGATCACTCTGCGAGCACTGAAAAGCAGATCAGTTTTCTGCTGCCCTCTTGTTTCTCTGTATGGGACCAGCACATTCCAGCTCAGAAAGGAGAACAAATAAGGGGATACTTTACCTTTTCCATGAGTTTGCTGAGGTCTTCAAAAGCCTGAAACAATAAAAACACATATGGAAATACAGTCTGTCTAAAGGAAACTATTACAATGTTTTGCGTTTTAATACTAACGCATGAACAGTTAAACTGGTAAATGTTATGGTACAAAAATATATTATTTTGCTTTATAGCCTAAACAGGCCCTACATGTAGTGTTGAGATCATAGGTTACCCATTCCTAAATTATGAGATGACAGAACATGTTCAGCAATGGATCAACAGGACCAGCTCTGTTATCGAAGCTTGCACTTAAGTATCCACAGCTTCACAAACAGCAAACATCCCCCACTTTAACGGAGCACTAAAACATGCAACATGATTTCATTTATTTATTTGCCAGATTCATAACATAATTGGAAATTAGCCTCTTAATACATGACCTCAACAACATAAACAAAAGAAAAACAGAAAAGAAAAAAAGAGAACCAGATAAACAACAAGCAGGGTAAATGTAGTTCTTCCTCTGACGGGGGCCGATCTAAGTACAAAGGAGAATGTGCACACATCTAACAGGAATTTCCTCCAACAAACAAACGGCCGAGGGAATCGATTTTTATCAGTAACAAACAGCAGGTGCAGGAAACCCATTTTGGAGCTCAGGGCACCAGTCCTGACATTAACATTCATAATATGCAGGAGTTCACTAATCTACCCCTCTCTCCCACACACACACTTTCCCAACATCCCCGAATTGTATTCCTTTAATCCCCTGAAAAACAAACTGTAAGAGAATAAGGGTGGGCCTAACTGTTACCTGAGAAGCACATCTAGCACAAAAAAGCTCAGTTTTGCACTCCCACCTCCCCTCTTCCCGCAATAAGATATAGTAAAAGTGAACATGTGACATCGTGACACTGTGCTCAAGTTTCCTTCCCTCTCCCCTCCATTCCACTGACTGCAGTGGAGCAGGGAGGGGCTGTCCTTTTTGACACATCCCAGAAGATGACAGGTGGATCACACGGCTGCTGTAACAAGGAGTTCCCTTCTCAACATTGGGAAAAAAGATAATCTCTATAATAAATAATAAATTCATTTAATCTGCTGCATTGAAGACCATTGAAGACCAGGAAATTTCTTCCAAATAAGTCAAAACAACTGATTTTGAAACCTTGTGCAATAACAGTTTGCAGTGGTCACAGATGCATCACGATTTGTCTAAAAATCAGTCTCCACTGTGAGAAAACAGTATGTTTTTCAATGTCTAGCATCTACCACAAACTATTCTGAATTTCATACAAATAATGGACACAGTCCTTTATGCCTGAATCAGGCAACGTGTGTATATTCCATCTTTGGTATGCATTAATGCGTAACCTGAAAAATCAGTGATTCTGATTGTGCACACTGAAGTCAGACTATACATGCATTGCCCGATCCAGATAAAACGGCAATTGTGCATGTCAAGACAATCCTGTGTAACATGCTCTCCTGGTATATGAGGCAGGAGTGCTGAAAATGTAATAACTGAAAGGGGCTTGAGCATCCCACCTCCCCAAAAATAGACTAGGCTACATTCAGGATCCAAGACGTTACTCACTCATGGCTGAGAAAATGGGACTTCCCTACAACAAAAGCCGTACATTGAGGAAAGGTATCTGAATCTTGTGCAGAATCCAGTATAAACAGTGCCACAGTTGTGTTAAAGACATCCTTCAACAATGATTCTGAACACTGATTCTGAACACAGAAAATACCCACTCCTCCCCCACCCACCCCACCCTGATTTCTAAACTGAGGGGGGCTGTCTGAGCATCCAGTGTAGCAACACAGTGGCAGAGAAACATTCAAAGTAACTCAAGTGCAGACAGTGGACATGGGCCTCTGGGGGGGGCACCCACTCTTCTTAAAGAAGAAGCTTAAAGTCACTTTAAAGACTTCGTAAAACTTGAATGCAAAATATGCGACTCAACTGTATTTGGCGTTTACAGACTTCTATGTTCCGCTCAGGGGAAAACAACATAAATTTCTGACCTTGAAAACTTAAAGTATTTACCTCAGATATGTTTTTATCCATCTCCTTTCTCCTTTCTTCTAATTTCCTCTCAATACCCACTATTCCGGCAGCTCTTATTCTTCCGGTCTGAAAAAAAGAAAATACCTCAGATAAAAGAATCTGGAAGGAAGCGCTTAGATTCTCTCACCAGCTGTATTTGGAAAGCAACAAGAGCCTATGTTTTAATCTGAGACCTCTTGCACAGAATCAGTTAGATACTAAGCCTACGATGGAGAAAAATATTTTGCAAAGAGTTGAACACATTTAACTGGCACTTTAGATTATTGTATTTCTTCCTGTATCCCCAAAGACCATTGCTTATTAGTTTCGCCATGTAGAAGTATTGCATTTAATAAGTGAAAGACCTTAACTATATTTCAGCAGTACTTCAGAGCAATGGATGTATCGAAGAAGACTCATATTTTTAAAATGCACGTGTCATTTTAGAAGGCTACAACATAATACTTAAGAATCTGATTTTAAAACCAGGTTGGCATAAGAGTTGCTGAAAGGAACATGAACTCAGCACACATCCGCTGTTTCTACGGTGCCCGAGCCAGTAGCTGTCAAAGCTCTGTGTCTCTGCTAAGAGCCCTGCACCGTGCAGCTGCCCGGACCTCCCTCTCCCAGGGGGCAATACTGGAAATACTCACATATGGTTTGTTGGGTTGGATGCAAACAAGACATAAGGGGGTGGGGGAGGTGGAGAGGACCTCACAATCCCAAGGTTCACTATGCAATGCCAAACTGACCCAGCAGGTTCAAAACAACACGACCACTTTGCAGTAGAAAAAAGTAAGAGTCCAGTAGTGCCTTAAAGACTAACAAAAATTTGTGGTAGGGTGTGAGCTTTCGTGAGCCACTGCTAACTTCTTACTCACGAAGGCTCATACCCTACCACAAATTTTTGCTAGTCTTTAAGGCGCTACTGGACTCTTACTCTTTTTTGTTGAGGGCAGTCACAGTTGGACGACTACAAAGTTAAGAGCTCAATGATGGGTACAATTTACGTCATTTCTTTTTTTACAAGGCTGGCTGCACGTGTCTGGCCTGAGGGGCACCACCTGGGAAGAGGGAGCCGGAGCCACCAGGATGGGGAGGGGAATGTTGTCCGGGTGGTGGGCCTGATGATAAGCGCATGTGCAGAGACCCCACCCCATGGTCCCAGCTGAAGGCCCTAAGTTAGGGGGGCGATTTAAGGATGTCCATGGAGAGGAGCTGGAGACAGGAGATAGTGGCATGGCCAACCCCCTGGCTACATGGAAGGTGGAATGAGAGCATGGGGAAGGGAGCGATGGAGGTGGCCAGGGAAAGGGAGTGGAGTTAACTACCTTGGGGCCCCCACTTTGCCTCAGAGAAAAAACCGAATAAACGGAAGACTGAATAAAAGCGTGAGTTGGCAAATCCCTCCTGAGGTGGCCAGGGAAAGGGAGTGAAGTTAACTACCCTGGGGCCCCCGCTTTGGCTCAGAGGAGAAACCGAATAAACGGAAGACCGAATAAAAGCGTGAGTTGGCAAATCCCTCCTTCTCTGGGAATCTGTGCTAAGAGGCTGCACGCAGGGCTGCCCAAAGCTTGGCTTTTTGAAGCTGTCCATCGTTGGCCCCAACAGGGGGAAGAGGCTCAGCCCGGAACCGAGACACGGCAGTGAAATTGGGGGTGGTGGTGGAGGGGAGTGTGTGTGTCAGTGAATCACGTAGTAAATCAAGTCTGTGACGTCTCCTCCTTGATGCCCCACACGCTGACGTTTTGCCTTACTCAGGAAGGCAGTAATGGGCAAAAAGGCACAAATGCCCGTGGACCTTTAATGAACAAAAAGGCATCCATACCTGTGGACCTTTGTTAATCTGAATGGTCTGAGAAGCAGGCATGGTCTCCCATCTCCGCTGCGTCATCTCTTCTGATAGCCGCCTATAGAACTGCATATTAGAAGGACACAAATTGATTTACCAAACAAAGTACATTGGGGGATTCTCAAGATTAATTCATAGGCAAATTAAGAACACCCACTACAACATCATCTCGCTCAACAGACTAAAATACATGCATACCTCTATCTGACCATGTTCTTTGAATGAAAGTTTGATATAAGAGTATTTGCTAGACTGCAAAGGGCCAGGATCCTTGTTGGAAGATGCCGGATGAAGATGGACCACAATTTTGGCACTATTTTGGAAAGAAGAAGGGAGAAAAGATGGACTTTGAAATTAGAAACACTGTTTCTAAAAACAACTGATGTAAGTTTATAAAAGTTTGGCTTGGACAAATTACCTTTTTCCTATTCCAGCTGCCTGTTCCTCAATGAAGATAATTTGAGAAAGTGGAATAGCCATACAACATTCCTGTAACAAGAAACAGAGAATGAAACAAATTTGGTCAAATATATATATGTACTTCAGTGGTCAATAAAATGCAAGCATTATTTTTGCAATTAGTGGCCTGTATGCCTTGTTTGGGCCACGGTGGCTTAGAGGTTAAGACGCTGAGCTGCAGACCAGAAGGTCTGTAGTTCGGCAGTTCAAGACCCTAGTGCCGCATGACAGAGTGAGCTCCCAACTCTGGCCCCAGCTCCTGCCAACCTAGCAGTTTGAAAGCAAGAAATTGCAAGTAGATAAATAGGTACCGCTTCAGTGGGAAGTTAACAGCATTCCATGCACCTCGGTGCTCAGTCATGCTGGCCACATGACCACGAAAACGTCTTCGGACAGTGCTGGCTCTTCAGCTTGGAAATGGAGATGAACACTACCCCCTAGAGTCGGATTCCACTAGCTTTCGAGCAAGGGAAACCTTTACCTTTACCTTGTTATGCCTTGTTTGGTTATGCAGGTAGTGTGATTTAGCAGCCTGAGTACTGGATGAGGATCTGGGAGATCACGGGTTCAAATCCCTCTCAGCCATGAAGGCCACTGGTGACACTGGCCAACCACTGACTTTCAGCCTAATCTACCTCACAGGACTGTTGCGAGAATAAAACAGAGGATGGGAAAACTGCCTATGATGCCCCAAGATTGAGGAGAAAAGTCAGAATATCAATAGATAGACCCACTTCAATTATGTATTTTTTGCTTATCTATTATATGGTTACAGTCTGCTCCCCAATAAAGATTAATAACATTTTGCAAGCAATTCTACCACGCAGTATTTCATATGTTATTGCTATCATAGCACAATTCTGTTACTTATATATTCCCTAAATTAGATTCATTTGCTCTCAGAGAGGTCAGTGCATTCCCATATCTGACTGGTGGCATGACAATTACTCCCAGGTTGAACAAGACTTATTTGAAAGTGGAGCTGAAGTAACAGCCAATCACATATCCCAACACAAACAGCAGTAGATCAAGTATGAAAAGGATATGCTCATGTAAAGAAATATTTGCCCCCAAACATCTGGCACAGCTCTAAAAAGTAAAGGTAAAGGTTTCCCTTGCTCAAAAGCCAGTCGAATCCGACTCTAGGGTTGCGGTGCTCATCTCCGTTTCAAAGCCGAAGAGCCAGCGCTGTCCGAATACGGTCATGTGGCCGGCATGACTAAACACCAAGGCGCACGGAACGCTGTTACCTTCCCACCGAAGTGGTACCTATTTATCTACTTGCAATTTCTTGCTTTCGAACTGCTAGGTTGGCAGGAGCTGGGACCAGAGACGGAAGCTCACTCCGTCATGCGGCACACTCGGGTCTCGAACTGCTGAACTACCGACCTTCCACAGCCTGCAGTTCAGCGTCTTAACCACTTGAGCCACCGCAGCTCTAGCTCTACATTATTTTCATAGGCTGGATTGTGCTCGTGCACCCAAGCTTTGGAGAGGTCAGTAGCAGCTGAGATGGCTCGGGTGACATGGAGCAACTCTCTGAAGCGATACAGTCAGATCTCCAGAACCGCAGGAGTCTTACAACAGAAACAGAGCCAACCAGACGGCAAGGCAAGTGTCTCTGTCAGTCTGTACAAACTGTTACAAGCAAGGTAAGAGAAGACAGGTTTGCCATGAACCAGCAAGAATCCTGTTGGCATTGCACACAGGGCTCTTTTTGTAGGTACTCCTTTGCATATTAGGCCTCACCCCCTAATGTAGCCAATCCTCCAAGAGCTTACAGAGCTCTTCTTACAGGAGCTACTGTAAGCTCTTGGAGGATTGGCTACATTAGGGGTGTGTCGCTTAATATGCAAATGAGTACCTGCTACAAAAAGAGCTCTGGATGCACACATAGTAATAGGATCAGCGCACTTATGGAGGTTTTACAAATGCAGCGATCTTTTACTAAATCAAGGTCAACACTGTCAGCAGCGGCTCCCCAGGGTCTCATTTAGGGGTCTTTCGCATCACCTCCTACTTGATCCTTTTGATTGGAGACGCCAGGAACTGAACCTGGGACCCACTGCCTGCAAAGTTGATGCTCTACCACCGAGCCACGTGCCATCCCCTAGTTTTAGGAGGACTATGACGTCTGTTTTATTTTTTACATTTATTATCTTGAGAGACCGATTTATTCCTGTCATGATTCAAGAAATCTGAGCATTACAGAGGGCAGACTGTCTCCTGGAAAACTCCACGATGAAAGTGGGATTTGAACCAGGCTGTCCTGGCTCCAGCTGCAGCTTCGCTCACAATTCCAAAGGCTACTCTGACACAGTAAAGGTTCTCATGGGATGTACACACTCTAAAGGGACACAATAAAATGTAACCAGAGATCAAAGCATGTTTTGCATTTGTTTCCCCAGACTCGACTGTGAGGGACTGATTTGGCAAGCACCGGATGCCAAATTAGGAGAAGATTTATGTGTCTTTTGACACCCTGGGAAACAAAGAACCGTGCTGCACTAGAAAGATAAGGGAAACAGTAATCATAACTACAGCTGATGTTTATCCATTTTAGTTTGGTTTTCACGGAACAGGGAGCATTTAGAGTAATTTATACATGCTGCTACTCCAGAACACCAGCACTGTCCACCAGAGATAACAGGAGTTGGAAAAATAAGCTCAGCTGATTAACGTCTGTCTGCAATTTAATTTAGGGAGAGGTGTTATTCACAGTTCTGCCACAATCATGGCTTAATTTGGTTTATGGTTTGGGCGGGCTTGTATACATAGCCTTCACCTGGCACTTGGTTCAACATTCACTATCAGAGCTAGTACCCAACGATACAAGTCAAGGCCAGCACAGAAGAATCAGCAATTTCTTCCTTATTACTGGATGTGACCCACCTTTGCCCATTACCAAATTCCAGGGGCAGTAGCCACAGAACTGGAAAAAGCAGTGGGTATCTGGAACTCCTAGGCTTCGGCTTCACACTGATGGAGCATCTGCAAAGTACCACTGACTGAGGGAACCTGCACCGGGCAGGGGGTGGCACTGGTCCTGCACTGGGCAGGGGGTTGGACTAGATGGTCTATATGGCCCCTTCCAACTCTATGATTCTATGACCACTCCACCTCACATCTTGGTGATTCTGGCCAAGCTTCCAAATTAACCCCACATTTGAGGCAATGGCCAAAGAATGCACCGCTGAGTACTAAAATGCACACTTTGGCACCACACATATATTTCAGGGATGCTTGAGGAGGAATATGCTTATATGCATACTGATGGCTGCTTAAGCTTACTGTATCTTATAGTACTTTGATCTGTCTCACATTTTGACTAAGGCAGTCTGTCTCCTCTAGGAGAGGTCAATGTCTCTGGCTGAACTGGCTGAATCACCATATCCAACTCCAAATTTGGGCCCAGAATGCAGATCAAAAGTTTCACAGAATGGGGCTACATATATATGAGATATTTCTACTTTTCTATTGGAGTACATGATCCTGTAAATACACTTCCATATATAATGATCAAGATGGACCAAACTAAAAACAGACAGTGAAAATATATGAAAAACTATTATTGGGAATTCACAGTCTCCTAGGTTATTGCAAACAAAAGTGTGTAATATAGAATTCTACTTCTCAGGCTCTTTAAAAAAGTAGTGCACCTAACCAGCTAGGCATTAGCCAAAAATATTTCATAAAAAGATTATAACCCTGCCCACAGGCTTTTGGTCCAGAAAGATAACACAAGGAGGGAAAGGAACACAAAAAGAAAGGGGGAGAAGTAGAGGCCGAGATCAGAAACTGAAGAAAATGAAAGAGACCAAGAACTTGAGAAAAAGAAACATACCTTCAAGTATGTGTGTGGGGAGGGAGGTTGGTGTGTCCAAAGAAAAGAAGGGAGGGGGGGAGAACAGAGGCATGAAACAGTAATAATTAGGACCTCCTCCACAAGATTTTGTCTTCCAAGTAGGAAGGCCACAAACCAGCTCATAAGCCAAAATTTGAGCCAAATTTGTTTGTTTGGGGGGGGGGTGTGCAAATTTGGACCGGTTTGGAACCCGGGAACCAATGTTCGGGGAAGGTGTATTCCCCGAACATTTACCAGACTTTTGGCCAGTTCAGCTGTTCGGGGGCAGCTATTTAACCCTTCGGTTTTGCTCCTTGCCGCTTCAAACAGAGGGAGCAAAACCAAAAGGTTAAACGAAGCCCCTTCCTGGGCTGTCCCCGCTCCCTCTCTCCTGGCTCCAGTGAGCTGCAGCCAGGAGAAAGGTGGAAGGGAAGTCCCTTGCAGGGTGGTTCCTGCTCCCTTTCTCCTGGCCATGGCAAGCTGCGGCTGGGAGAAAGGGGGAACTGATTTTGCTGGACTGGTTTAGGTGGGGTCCGTTTGGGTCGGTTCAGTTCGTGGGTCACCCCGAACTGAACTGCCCTTTTTGGGTTCATGCCCATCCCTACTTCCAAGATTCTCAAACTCAGGAGCTGAAGTTGATTTCCCCTCCCTTGTTTTCTTTTAACCAACACTCAATTTCTCTCAATATTCCATCCTTTCTGGATCACATTTAATGCACATCAGGTCAGTTTGAGGACTTTCCCCCCCTCTTGGTTAATTTACTATTTTTCTGCATATTTGAGAGCTCCTCTTGCTATGTTCTCCTGCTCCTGTTATCATAACTGGGGCCAGCCTCTTTACTATTAGATAAAATGATGGGGTTGGAGCCTACAGTGAATCACGGCAGGAGTGGGGACAATTTGAAAATCCCAACCCTCCCCTCAAAATCACTTCCTTCAAGATTGTCTGTGCTTTTTTTTTTTAACTGTTACTCATCAACATTCCTCCCACTCTGGACCATATTTAGTCCTTCCTTTTCAGGTCAGTTTTTGGGGGGAGTGGGTATATTTTTTCTTTTGGACAATTAACAAATATAAAATACTTTTATGCATACCTAGGGGACGCTCTTAGAAAGGAGATAATACTGTGGGTGGCCCAGTATTCCTGCTTTCACAATTTGCACAGAGGTCAATGACATTTTACTAAATTTCTATTGCTCATACAGTGATGGAGAAATTAACTATTGCTCCATCATACACTGCATTTCTATAGCTTCTGTGGACACTGCAAATATATCAGAGAAATGTGATACTTACATGATTTTTCTGATCTCTCCATATCAATCTGTGTGTACTCAGTAGCAATACTCCTGCATCAAACTTCACCTAGAGTGAAAACGGGCATATTTAAGATATTCAGTTCACATATGTAATGCATTATTTCTGCAGATTTTGTTGTTGTTGCATACTTCTAAGATTAGCAGCTTTAGGGAAATGCTAAGCAAATGTCCTGTATTCAGGCAGCCAAGTTCACAAAACAACAAAATCCACAGCCAAAATCATCCATACATTGTAAATTACAGGAAGGATGAAGCACAATTGTAGATCGGTTATTTAAGAAACCCAATAGAAGTTCAAGATTCAGCCCCTGGCATCTCCAATAAGGATGACGTTATTGGTGCTGTGAAAGACCTCAACCTGAGACCCTGGAGAGCTTCTGCCTGTCTGGGTAGAAAATACTGATTTTGATGGAAGAATGGTCCAGTATAGGGCAACTTCATGGGTTCAATGTACTCAGTCAAACCTAAGCACACATTATGAGGATATATGCATTGGATATATGCATTGGATACTGGACTCTTGTTGTACTTGGGGACACTATATATATTCTATAGCAGGTAGACAGACCGTGCTGTAAGACTATTGGTGTACTTATTGCTCGTCTCAAAGTCAGAATGTGTGCGGTCCAACTTCTGAGAAGAGGAAATTGTCAAAGTAAGAAACTGGAACACCAACGTCCTGAAACTCAGGAGCTCTGTCCTATAAGGGGAAACAGATTATATCTCAGTCCAAAACTTTGTTTTTAGGCCAAGGGCTTCAGAGTCAGGGTGCAATCTTATTCCATTTTATTGCTATGTTTGTGGCCCTCAGAATTCATTTATTCATATTGCTAAAAGGGTCTAAGTAAGCACCCAACTTCAAAATCATGAAGGGCTGGATCTTTGTGGTGGTACAGTTTGTAGACATGACTTTGATCTGCTGGCCGATGATGAAATTAGGGGGACTCCGTGTAAAAATCACAAGGAAGGAATCATGTTTTTGCACGAGGCTCGCCCAGGCTAGTCCAATCTCGTCAGATCTCAGAAGCTAAGCAGGGTCGGCCCTGGCTAGTACTTGGATGGGAGACCACCAAGGAAGTCCAGGGTTGCAGCGCAGAGGCAGGCAATAGTGAACCATCTCTAAACATCTCTTGCTTTGAGATCCCTACAGAGAAGTCAGCGGTGACTTGATGGCACTTTCCACCACTGCCAGTGTCATGAGCAGTGGTGTTCTACTGCTGTTGTGGTTCAGTCTATAGACATGGCTTTTAATGTGAGATTTGATGGGGAATTTTAGGGGACTCTGTTTTAAAAATTATGTCATCCCATGGAGATCCATGTTTTCTAATGTGTTTTTTTACACAATGGCAGCATCCCAAATCCATGCTTTTTATGTACACGGGTATGAGCTGCGGTGACTCAAGTGGTTAAGACGCTGAACTGCAGGCTGTGGAAGGTCGGTAGTTCAGCAATTCGAGACCCGAGTATGCCGCATGACGGAGTGAGCTCCCGTCTCTAGTTCCAGCTCCTGCCAACCTAGCAGTTCGAAAGCAAAAAATTGCAAGTAGATAAATAGGTACCACTTCGGTGGGAAGGTAACAGCGTTCCGTGTGCCTTGGTGTTTAGTCATGCCGGCCACATGACCACGGAAACGTCTTCGGACAGCGCTGGCTCTTCGGCTTTGAAACGGAGATGAGCACCGCAACCCTAGAGTCAGATTCGACTGGCTTTCGAGCAAGGGAACCTTTACCTTTACCTTTTATGAGCTGTAGTGTGATGGCAGTTTTGTGTTGTTTCATCATAACAATATGCATTCAGGAGGATCCATTTAAATCCACATTGATTCAACTGGGCAAGTAAATCCCAGCAGGAACTGAACCCAAAGCTAGCACTACCGGCTGCTGGAGGTCCTAGTGCAACATGCTAAACCCAGAGGTGTCAAACTCATTTATTACAAGGGCCAGATCTGACACAAATGTCCATTTGTCAAGCTGGCCCATGTGTGCCATGAAATGTTACGCCAGGTACCGGAGATATAAACTTTATAAAGGACCCAGACAAACCCAATTAACAATATTATTCTTTACTCAAAATACAAACATGCTTAAAACAGTAACACTCTTACAGTATTTCCTCACAATATCTCCCTGAAGCCCCCCCCCCACTTCCACCACCTGTTAGCATTGGCACTGGGACACTATACAGGGATGTTAGGCACACCCTTTGTCATCTGGCAACAAAGGTAATCAGTTGCTTGTGGGCTGGATAAGAGCCCTGGACGGGCTGGTTCTGGCCCACAGGCTGTATGTTTGACACCCCTGTGCTAACCATTACACTACATCAACTCAATACTTCATACACAGAGAAAACATATTATGAATAAGTCTTCAACCTTGTCCTTGTCATCTTAGTTGTGTACAGGTACAGCATCTTTCATTAACCTGCTGCTTTATAAAAAGGGTATTAAACTGAGAACCAGCAACAACACTATAGAATTTGTATAGATCTTTAGGGTCTATAAAGAGCTTCACGTGCATTATCTTGTACTGCTAAGAGCAAGCCTGCAAGGTAAGAACAGGGGTCATTTCCTGCAGGAGCGCACAGGAGTGGAGCTCCAGCAGTAAAGAGCCCAGGGGGTGGGCACCAATGTTCCCTCTAAGCGGTAGAGTCTTGTGAGCAAAAATTCTACTTTGTGAGCTACTGGCATGAATGTTGTGAGGGAGCAATTTGGCTGCTGTATAAATTAGTTTGTTCTGGGGCAATCCTCCCTGAGCTAAGACAAAAAATGTGTGAGCCGGAGGCTACAAAACTGTGAGCTAGCTCACACTAACTCAGCTTAGAGGGAACACTGGTGGGCACATGCAACAAGCCCCACCCCCTGCTTCCAGCAGCCCTCAGTCAGAGCAAGAAGCAGCCAGGTAAGTTGCAGAGCCCCCCGGCCCAAAACAGTCCAGTGGCACCTTTAAGACCAAGTTTGTTTGTTTTTGGTAAACAAATTTTATTATTTTCCATACAAGTTTTACATTTAACCATTTCCAATTTTCCATTGTTCACCCATACCCATTTCCTCTCCTCCCTCCTGTGGCTTCCCGCAATGTTTCCCCCTTACCCTCCACATTACTATATATCATCAATTATATCATTTTTCTTATCATTATAGATTTAGGATAACATCATTTAACCTAATATTGATCTAAACACATTAAATTTTGTTTCACATCCCAGTTCTTCTCCAGATAAGTTTTAAAGTCATTCCATTCTTCAAAAAATACCTCATCTTCTTTGCCGTTCAATTTTTTTGTAATTTTGTCCATTTCAGCCATGAACAGAACTTTTTGTATCCAATCTTCAATCTCTGGTACTTTCTCTGTTTTCCCTTTAAGACCAAGTTTTATTCAGGTACAAGCTCTCCCTCCTCTGCGACGTCCCCCGTCCCCCCCAATAGCTGGCAATCCAAAACAGTCCAGTGGAGCCTGAGCAGTGGGTGTTGCCTTCTGACACACTTCCGGTGATGTCAGGGTGTGTACATATGCAAATGAGTTATGCTAATGAGCTCCTTCACCTCTTTTTCTACTAAATGACCCCCGGGTAAGAATATTCACCCAGGAACATGGTGCAACTGGGGAACTTAAGAGGAGAGATTATGGTCTGTTTGAGGCAGAAGTGACATTCCAAACTGGGACTTCCTGGCCGTAGTTGTTAAGACTATCACCCTGACTTCGGAGAAAGCCTCACTGAACTCAACGGTACCGACGCCAAAGCGAAGAATGGATAAGAGCTGCCACCACCAAGATGCAAAGGCGAGAAGAAAAAAGTAAAAATAAAAAATCATACCCACACCCAATCCTCTTATCCTTCAAGGGGGAAAGCTGCAAGAATTCACCGAACAGGAAGAGTTGCGAAACACACAACCACCCCTTCGCTTCCTTATAGGTAAAGGTAAAGGTTCCCTTGCTAGAAAGCCAGTCGACTCCGACTCTAGGGTTGCGGTGCTCATCTCCGTTTCAAAGCCGAAGAGCCAGCGCTGTCCGAAGACGTTTCCGTGGTCATGTGGCCGGCATGACTAAACACCAAGGCGCACGGAACGCTGTCACCTTCCCACCGAAGTGGTCCCTATTTATCTACTTGCAATTTCTTGCTTTCGAACTGCTAGGTTCGTTATACCCAAAACCAAAAGACACGCGTCCCCTGCTAGAGCGCCAAGTCCAGTGAGGAAAACTCTGCAAAGAACATACTTGGTCGAGATCAGGTTTTCCTCACAGGCGACGCTAAGGCTCGTCAGTCTCCTTTTGCACGGAGGAGGAGCCGCCGGGCCCCGAGGCCGCCGCCGTGCCTGCCTGCCTGCCTGCCTGCCAGCCACTAGCCCACAGCTGCCCCCCATCAGCTCCCACCGGCCGTCCTGACCTTCTCCTCCCCGTCGTAGAGGCGGACCCCGCGCTGCTGCGTGACGAGGTTCTCGTGGATCTCCAGGAGGCCGCTGGTCCAGGAGAAGCGATCCATGGCGCCGGCCCCAGCCTTCCTCCCCTCCGCAAGCCACCGAGAAGAAGCCGCTTCCGACACCTCCCTGTTTTGAAAATCCAGTCAGCCTCTCCGGCAGCCAGGATGACGTCAAGCGCCGCCATCTTGCAGGGCAAAAGCCCCTGTGCTCCGTTTCCCGTCTTGGCCGCCCGCTTCGCTTCCCCGGAAGCTTCATCAAGGATCATAAAAGCCGCAAAGGCTGCAGTCCTAAAAAAACACTTTTCCTGGGAGTAAGCCTCGTTGAAGAAAACGGGGCTTACTCCTGAGTAGACCTGCTGTCAGAATAGATTGCAATGAACATAAACCGCTCGTTTAACGACGCTGAGCAGTGCAGTGCGAAAGAATTACACTCTTCTAGTTCAACGGTGTATCTGTGTGTAATGTTGCGCTGTAAACTGTATGTGTGTGTGGGGGAACAGCCTCTAAAGATCTGGGAAACCAATTTGTTGTTCAGTGGCACAGTCGAATCCGACTCTTCGTGACCCCATGGACCAGATCACGCCAGGCCTTCCCGCAGTCCTCTGAAGTTTGCTCAACTTCTTGTTGGTTGCATCTATGACACTGTCCAACCATCTCATCCTTTGCCGTCCCCGTCTTCTTTGACCTTCAATCTTTCCCAGCATCAGGGTCTTCTCCAGTGAGTGCTCCCTTCTCATTGGGTGGCTAAAGTATTTGAGCTTCAGTTTCATTATCTGGCCTTCCAGGGAACAGTCAGGGTTGATTTCTTTTAGGATTGACTGAGTTGATCTTCTTGCAGTCCAAGGGACTCTCAAGAGTCTTCTCCAGCACCATAGTTCAAAAGAATCTATTCTTCGGCGTTCGGCCTTCCTTATAGTCCAACTCTCTCTCGCAGCCATACATGACTACTGAGAATACCATTGCTTTGACCATGCGGACTTTTGTTGGCAGGGTGATGTCTCTGCTTTTTATCATGCTGTTTAGGTTCGGCATTGCTTTCCTCCAAAGGAGCAGGCGTCTTTTAATTTCATGGCTGCTGTCACAGTCTGCGGTGATCTGGGATCCCAGGAATGTGAAGTCTGTCACTACTTCCACAACTTCCCCTTCTATTTGCCAAGGAGTGATGGGGCCGGATGCCATGATCTTAGTTTTTCTGATGTTGAGCTTCAAGCCCACTTTTGCGCTCTCCTCTTTTATTATGAGCAAGAGGCTCTTTAGGTCCTCTTCACTTTCTGCCATTAGAGTGGTATTGTCTGCATATCTGAGGTTGTTGATCTTTTCCCCAGCAATCTTAATTCCCGCTTGTGATTCATCCAGGCCAGCATTTTGCATGATGTACTCTGCATATATATTAAATAAGCAAGGTGACAATATACATCCTTGTACTCCTTTTCCTATGCTAAACCAATCAGTTGTTCCATATCCATTTCTAACTGTCGCTTCTTGGCCCTTATACAGGTTTCTCAAGAGACATGTGAGGTGGTCTGGTACGCCCATCTCTTTGAGGACCTGTCATAGTTTGTTGTGATCCACACACACACACACACAAACAAACCAATAGCATTTATCAAATTAAATAAGGGAGTGTGGGGCAACCGGAACAGAAGAATGTCACCACAAAATAATAGATCAAGATGGATCGTCGTGTTTGTCTCTAACAGTAGAAAAGAGCAAGAGTCCAGTAGCGCCTTAAGAGACTAACACAATATGTGGCAGGGGGTGAGCTTTCTGCTCCCTTCCTTCAGATACAGCAGATGAAGAAGTGAGCAGTGACTCACCAAAGCTCATCCCCTGCTACACACTTTGTTAGTCTTTAAGGTGCCACTGGACTCTTGCTCTTTTCTACTACCACAAAATAATGTTCTTTCTCGTTCTGATCAAAGCTTTTGAAAAAAATCGTACTGCCCCTCATAGGGAGCAATAAGGGAATGTCTCCTCTGTACAAACAGAGCCTCTGATTTTATTTAGGTATAACTAGAAGGGCAACTTAGAAGGCGAAGCAGGAGACGAACTCCCTCCTGGGAGCCCAGTTGACAGCTTAGAAAGGCAGTCAGACATCGATCCTGCCCGTGGATTTTTAATTTTTATTTTACATCAACTTCTCTTTGCTGCTGCCCTCAAACGGCCGCCGTTGAGTGTTGACTCTTAATAAGTCTGAAAAGGAGCAACTATCGTGGCGGAGTCATTGCTTGCTGGCGCCCTCACTTGACCGCGCTTCTCTGCTCTGAGACTGGCGTTCTGTTGTTAAATTTGATTTTTATGCACGGCACATTGAGAACTTTTAAAGCGGAAAGGCCACATAAATTTCACATATCTAAGGGTTCATTAAAGAAGCAATAATGTGTAACAGCCCTGACCTAGATGGCTTAGGCTAGCCCGATCTCATCAGATCTGGAAGCTAAGAAGGGTCGGCTCGGTTAGTATTTCGAGGGGACATCACCAAGGAATACCAGAGTTGCTATGCAGATTGCAAACCACCGCGGAACGTATTTTGCCTTGAAAACCCTACAGGGCACCCGCCATAAGCGGGCGGCGACTTGACGGCATTTTCACCACCTTGTGACAAAATTAAAAACGAGATAAATACAGGGGCATCATAGCCTAGGAAACATTTGCAGAACAAAATGAAACGAAGCAGGACTGACAACGCAGTGATAGGTCTATTCAGAAGTCAATCCAATGAATTCCCGAATAAGTGTGCCAAAAACTGAAGCCTTAACGGCTAAACGGCTAGCTTTGTTTTTGCAAGCGGGGCGTGGGTTGTCAAAGCCCTGGAACACGTTCACTTCTGTGTCCAACTAGCACTAAGACCCCCGCACAACCGAAGATCAACCCCGCTTCGGAAAACCATTTTGAAGTCGGCCTTCCCTTGGCTCCTCCCCCTTTCTAGGGAGCCGCGGAGCGTTTGCCTTCCCTCCTCCAACCTATCACGTTTCTCGCTTGTTCTAATTGGTTGATTCAAGCACTGAGGCCACGCCCAGGCCAATAGGTGAGGGCGCTTTCGCGGCGTGGTTTCCCCGCGCGTGATTCAATTCAAATCGACTGGAGTCACCGGTGGGTGTCGGTTTTTATTCGGGAGAACGGCAGCTGTGGTGCGTTGGTTCTTGCTATAGTTCAGGAAGGGAGCGTGCAGAGTCCTTGATGCCGTCTGCCCGTCCGCAATCAATCCCAGGTTTTCTTAATTTGTATACAGTTTGGGGAGGGAATTATGGCGTCGCCGGTTATTAGAAAGCTGCAAGCTGGTTTTGGGTGCAGGCGTGCTTGGAGGAGCAGCGGGAATAATTAGGGATGAACATACTAATTTTACTATTATCTTTTGGTGTAGGGGTGTCAGTTTCTGGGTTCAGAAAGACCTGGAGATTTTGGGGGTGGAGCTTGGGGAGGGGGTCCTCAGCGTGGTGTAATGCCATAGAGTCCACTCCCCAAACAGCCATTTCTCTCCGAGGGAACTGATCTTGATTGCCGGGAGATCTCCAGGTACTACCTGGAGGTTGGCAACCCTATTTGTTGAGTGTTCCAGTTGGCTACATCCTCAACTCTGTTATATCTCTGTTGTAAGCGGTTCTGAGCCCTGAGGGTGTCCTAGAAGTTTAATACATAAATAACTCTTTCTGAGAAGCCAGGAAAGTGGTATTATTTTTTCCTTGTAGCTGTTGTTGAGCTGTTCTGGATATTAAGTTTTTCTAATACCATGCTTCTCCTAATTAACTTTTGAGTAACTTAAACATCCTTTGCAGGATGCTTTTTTAAAAGAAAAAATGTTTAAACTACTCCACTGTAGACAGTACTGTGGACAGTTGATCAGTTCTTTATAAGGTGGCTTCATGTGTGTCAATGGCTAGTTTTGTCCACACAAGCTTTTATTTCTATAGAAACCATATTTTGAACTGGAGTCCCGTGGCACTTTAGACTATAAAAATGTAGTCCTCCAAAAAGCTTTCACAAATCACACCTCTGCTAGTGATGAAGTGAGCTCTGACTTGTGATAGCTTATGCTGGGATAATTTTTGTTAGTCTTTGAGGTGCTACTTGGCTCCTGGTTATTTTTGCTGTGGCAAGCTAACACAGTGGCCACCCCTGTGGAATCATATTAGTAGCTACGCTGAATCCGTAACCTCTTGCTGCAGTTCTCCTTGAACTATTTTGAATTCAACAAAAGCAGGAAGTAAATTGAAAATGATATTGGTAAAAGGACAGGGCAATATATTCTTATCAAGTTTGAGAGATGTGGTGGGGGTGTTGCTAGAAAATGTGAATACACTTGGTTTTCCCTAGGGGAAATGGGTCTTTCTGGGACCTCGCTGCCACCATTAAAAAAACAAAAACCTCCAAGTGTGATTGGACTGCTTTAGTAATTAAGTCATCCAACATTTTCCAGATGCTATAGGCTTAGAAGAAAGATTATCCCAGCATAAGCTGTCACAAGTCAGAGCTCACTATTACAATTACAGTTACATTCTTTTTTCCCTTAAACACTTGTAGGAATGTCAGTTGAAGTGAATCCGCCAGACAAAACATCACTGACAAAGCAAGACATGGTAAATATCAAACATATTATTTGGTGTTTATTTGCTTCAATTTCAAGTTCAGATGTAGTACAAGTACTTTGCAATCAAAAAACGAGTCAGGGATCTCTGTTATAAAAGAGAATGAGCTTGAATTCACCCATGTGAATGAGGTGGAAGGATCCTATGGGTTGTTAATTCAGATTGTTGAATTGCAACCTGGAGAACATGCTTGTGCTTCTTAAAGTCTTCCATGAAGCTAAAGGCAAGGTAGGTATGGCTTCTGTCATCCATTCCTTCCCTTGCAGCCTCTCTGTTGGTGCTCCTTTGCCTGCATGTGTGAGAAGTCCTTGCTTGCCTGAGTGCACAAGATGAATCTGAAGGAATGGGTGGGAGCAGCGTGTTAACATAAGAACATAAGAGACGCCAATGTTGGATCAGGCCAAAGGCCCATCCAGTCCAACACTCTGTATCACACAGTGGCCAGAAATACCAGGTGCCATCAGGAGGTCCACCAGTGGGGCCAGGACATCAGACGCCCTCCCACTGTTGACCCCCCATCAAGCACCAAGAAGACAGAGCATCACTTGCTCCAGAGTCCCTATCCATACCTTGTGGCTAATAGCCACTGATGGACCTCTGCTCCATATGCTTATCTAATTCCCTTTTGAAGCTGTCCATGCTTGTAGCCGCCACCACTTCCTGTGGCAGTGAATTCCAAGTGTTAATCACTCTTTGGGTGAAGAAGTACTTCCTTTTATCCGTTCTAACCCGACCGCTCTGCAGTTTCATGGAGTGCCCACAAGTTCTTGTATTGTGAGAAAGGAAGAAAAGTACCTCTCTCTACCTGCTCTATCCCATGCATAATCTTATAAACCTCAATCATGTCACCCCTCAGTCGTCCTTTCTCCAAGCTAAAGAGCTCTAAGCGCCTTAACCTTTCCTCATAGGGAAAGTGTTCCAACCCTTTTATCATTCGAGTTGCCCTTTTCTGCGCTTTTCCCAAAGCTATAATATCCTTTTTAAGGTGTGGTGACCAGAACTGCACACAGTATTCCAAATGAGGTCTCACCATTGATTTATATAGAGGCATTATGATATTGGCTGATCTGTTTTCAATACCCTTCCTAATAATCCCCAGCATAGCCTTCTTTATTGCAGTCACACACTGTCTCGACATTTTCAGTGAGTTATCTACTACAACTCCAAGATCTCTCTCTTGATCAGTCTCTGCCAGTTCAGACCCCATCAATGTGTATCTATATTTGGGATTTTTGGCTCCAATGTGCATCACCTTGCACTTGGCCACATTGAACCCCATTTGCCATGTTGACGCCCACTCGCCCATCCTTGACAGATCCCTTTGGAGTGCCTCACAATCCTCACTGGTTTTCACCACCCTGAACAACTTTGTATCATCTGCAAATTTAGCCACTTCACTGCTTACTCCCATCTCCAAATCATTAATGAACAAGTTAAAAAGCAGTGGACCAAGTACTGATCCCTGCGGTACCCCACTGCTTACCACCATCCACTGAGAAAATTGCCCAATTATACTCACTCTCTGTTTTCTATGAATTAGCCAGTTTTTGATCCATAAAAGGACTTGTCCTTCTATCCCATGATTTTTGAGCTTACTTAGGAGCCTTTGATGAGGTTCTTTTGACTGCAGGCCTTAGGTTTGCAGGGAATAGTCCCCCATCTGTACAGTTTTGATCACCATTTTAGGACCATGATTACAGTTAGATATATTGATAGAGCAATGTTTGTAGAAATTAAATAAAATTATTAGTATATGTTTTTGTCATACTATAATTAAGTTGCTTATGATGTAAGCACATTTTAAGATAGATATGGCCTATTTCTTTGGATAGCTACTTTATTATGCTCAGATTCATAGACTTAAGTCGTGAGGAAACACAAATACCAGGGATTTGATAATGGTCATGCAAATTAAACTCCTACAGTTGTATTACATTATGTTATAGGTGTGATGGGAGCATTCAAGTATTTGCATTTCCTACCTTTCACCATTGCCTATGGAAGGGCTGCTTAATCATAGACTTCCTTCCTCCGATAACAGAAGGAATTGTGTGTGTGTATCTAATGCTCTGACTAGTTTAAGCCAGCTTCTAGCTATTAATACTATCTTATGTTGAAGACACCCTGACGTAAATAGCCCAGGCAATCTGAATCTCAACAGATCTCGGAAGCTAAGTAGGGTCGGCCCTGTCTAGCATTTGGATGGGAGACTTCCAAGAAATACCAGTCACTGTTCAGAGCCAGCCAATGGCAAACCACCTCTCTGAACATCTCTTGCCTTGAAAACCTACAGGGTTGCTGTAAGTCATCTGTGATGATGGCAAAAAATAAAAATGTTAGAGCCTATTAATCAAACTTCTGCAACAGTATCTCAGTGTTATGATGCCAGACTGTGAGGTTAAAGTAATGGTATTTGTCATCTTTGTTCTTGCTTCTGTATTGTGGTTTTAAAAAATGCAAGGGTATGTATGCTCCTTCGTGTTGGGAATACCTGTGTGGAAGTAGTATCGCTTAGTATGTTAATCTCATTTCAGGAAAACAAAGAAAATGCAAATAGTCCCGCATGGAACCAAGTGGGTTGTGCTCTGGAAAAAAGTTCTGCATCTCCATCATCCTTGAATTCATCTGCTGTCCTGAAGCAAAGTACTAGAGGTATAAACTGTGGCCCTGGCGCTATTACAATGGCTGCTGTTCCCAAAGTTGAGCCTGCTGAAATAAAGAACCCGCGCATGTCATTCAGTCAGACCTTCTTACTCAAGAAAAGCACAAAAGAAAAGCAGCAGAATTCCAGTGTGAGCCTTCCAGAGAAGCGGGTGCTTGGCTCCTATCGTGGCAAGATAGTGTCATCTAAGATAAACTCTTTCAGAAAATCATCAGAGAATGAGGAGAGAAAGAATTCTTTGGTTGCTCCTGCTAAGCCAGTGGCAAAGACTGAACCTACAAAGGACAGAGTCACTAACGCAGGGATTGCTTCTAAAGCCATACATATGCCATCACGTCAAACCAAGCCTCCTGTTAAGGTATTGGTTGCCCAGCCCAAAGCCATCTGGAACCGTGAGAAACCATCAGTCAGGACTTCATTGGTGAATCAAGTGGCTATCCAAAAAAAGCCCAATAAGAATTGGACACCAATGTTAAAAACAGTATCATGTAATGCTGCTAACTCTGAACAAAGACCAAAGAAGGCAGTTCCATCGACAGGAGCTTTGACAGGCTCTGCTTCTGAAAGTAATGGCACTAACCGTCTGTTGGCATCAAAAACAGTTGGCAACAGGAAAAGTGCTCTGCTCCAATCTGCAGAAATGAGAAGGTATTGGCAATTTTGACACCACTTTGTTCCGTGCAGCCAAGTAAGATGTGCTTTTCTACATCCTTGAGTATACAAACGGGTTCTGGTGCCCAAAAATCCAAGTTCATATGTTTGATAGCAGACAGAATTCTTATAGGGTGGCTTCTGTTCAGCGTCTAAGAGCAGATTTTCGTCTCCTTTCTATATATGGGGTACTAAGCTTCTGAATCAGACAGTGAGAAATGTAAAAGCTAATAAAAAGAATTGCTTGACAGCAGGCTTGGGAAAGACCAGATTGGGCCTGCAGTTCTAGGAATGAGTGTCAAAGGCACTGATCCCTTTGATTCAGTGAGGAGGACCGGTGTTAAAA
This sequence comes from Gekko japonicus, assembly GCF_001447785.1. Classification (NCBI taxonomy): domain Eukaryota; kingdom Metazoa; phylum Chordata; class Lepidosauria; order Squamata; family Gekkonidae; genus Gekko; species Gekko japonicus. The sequence goes on from NW_015161450.1 coordinate 39,618, forward strand.
TGACTGAAATCACCAGGCATAGAAAATATAATGGCACAAATGCCCTTAAAAATGTTTGACATAACTTTGAATGTATCCAAGAGGGTGCTTCTGGACCTTCATCCTTGGACTGAACCATGGTTAGGTGATCAAGAATATCCGATGGACCTGTGTCTTCTTCCTCCCTGTTCTTATGGGGGCACTGCTTCACCTTTTCAGTTCTCGAGCTAACCAGGATTAGTCTTGCACCTGCACTACTATTTTTTGCTAACCGTAGCACTAAATCATAGCAGGCAACCAAGATTTAAAAAGGGTTTGCAAACTGTAATTTGGGCCAACAGTGGTTTGCATTAACATCAGTGTGTAGAAGTACACTACTATACATAGCTCTTCAACTATTTAGAGGTGAGGTGGGAGGAATGCAGAGGTCCATCAGATATTCCCACTTCTGTATTAGTAAGCACTTGGGTAACATGACTGTAGCCAATGTCTGTTGCATGGTAAATTGAAATTATTGTATGGCATTGTGCGTGGAATAGCCAGGAGATGCCCAGGGGGTAGTTTGGCTGCCAAAGCTATAGCTCTTTTTTGGCACCACGTAAGTGGCGAAAAGTTATGCTTATTCTTAGACTGAGAGTGCTGTGACTTACCTAAGGCTACCCAGCCCGTTTCAAGTGGGGAATCGAACCCAGTTCTCCAGATTAGAGTCTGCTGCTCTTAACCACTACACCAAAATGGCTCTGTTGCATGGTTATCTCTGCTCTTGAAAAAGGAACATATTGATAACCGTGGCGTACATACTTGCAGATCTCAGCTGGCTGCCTGGCAAGCATCTAAAGGGAAAGTGTTGAAGAAGCCACCTGCTCCCTTACCAACAGATGCTCGGCCTGCAATAGAAGAAGAAGAAGACCAAACTGAAAAAGAACCACCCGAATCCTTCTGGGCTGCCATAGCAGAGGAAGATGAACAACAATTATTCAGTGATACAGTCAATAAAACCCTCACAGAATGTCTGTCCTTAATTGGGAAGGTGAGAATTCTTTTAAGCCCCAAGTATGCTCTTTTGACATACAAGGAGGTAAGTAACGGGATCTTATCAGATTGTGATGTTAATTCCAGAACAACTTGTCTGTTTTTGGATGGAGTTTGTTTGAGTTACTTAATGGTTAAAAATCTGCTGTTTGCAAGACTTCTTACTGTAAGTAGGAGACAAACTGATCCTCAAAAAAGTAGATTAATAGTCCTCCTTCCAAGGCACTTTCTACACCAGGCTCAGGGTGATGTATGTGGATAATTGCTGCCTGTAGTTGGTGACACCCCACAATAACAACTGCAGCTGCTGGGGGCAAGGTGCTGCCTAATAGGTGTTAGATTCTTACTTGGCAGATGCACCAAAAAACAAAAGTGAGGAAACTTGAAAGGCCTTGTTAGCACCACCAGCTACCACCTGTAGCAAACATAACCTTGAGCTTTATTGACAGTCCTTCACACCCAGTGCATGGCTTCTGCTAGGGGTGTGCATTTGGCTCTAACTGAGCTGAAAAAATAGCCAGGAAATACCTTAATGCTACTTATCAGCTATTTCAGCTGGATACAGAGGGGGGTGTATCTTCGGTTATCGAGCATAGCCAATCCCGGATAATCCCCCCCCCAAAAAAAATAAATAAATAAATTGGGATTATCCGGGAAAACAGGATAGCCCAGTTAAATGGCATTTAAAGAGAACAGTCCCTTTTAAATACCACTCTGGGTGAAGCTGCAGCTTTACAAACACATTTAAAGGGACCGCAGCACCTTTAAATGCCTTCGGGTCCATTATAACCTGTGGGGACCATTATAGTTAGTGATCCCCATAGGCTATAATGGGGAATCTATGCAGGGGTCTGTTTTTTGAGGTAGAAGCAGGGGTCGTTTGGGGCCGGAGTGCACTGGCGCACTGCTCCCGCAGCCCCGGTGGCGGCAAGCCCCGCCCCCACGTTTCTTCAGTCTAGAGTCGCGCCGCAGCAGTGGCGTGATCTCTCCATTGTATTCTATGGCCCCATAGAATACAATGGAAAGATTGCACCGCCACTGCGGCACAACTCCAGAGAGAAAGGGTTTAAACTTTAAACCCCTTCTCTCTGGAGTCGAGCTGCAGCATGATCTCACCATTCTATTCTATGGCCCCATAGAATAGAATGGAGAGATCGCGCCGCTTCTGCAGCGCGACTCCAGAGAGAAGGGGTTTAAAGTTTGGCAGGCCGGCTGGAGAAGCGGGGGGGGGGGGCTTCAAAAGCCCCCGTTTAAAGTTTAAACTCCTTCTCTCTGGAGTTGTGCCCCAGTGGCAGCACGACGTTTCCACATTGTATTCTATGGGACCATAGAATACAATGGAGAGATTGCGCCACTGCCATGGCGCGACTCTAGAGAGGAGGAGCTTGGGGGAAGGGGTGCTACCACCATTTGTGCACACACACACCCTTCTGACATAACTTGTGATTTCAGGGGGCATGGCATATGCTAATGAGCTATTATGCGAATAGCTTATTAGGTATGCTAATAGCACCAAATTTTCAGTGTAGTTTCTGGTGCCTCTATTCGAGATTCCTCCAAGTTTCAAAAAGATCAGGATCCAATTCTATGGGCACCCAAAGTAGGTGCCCCCACCTTCCATTACCTCCAGTGGAGGAAAAAACAGCAGAAAAGAAGGGACTGATGTCAAACCAGAGAATTTGTGTAGTAAGAACTGAAGGGGGGCATTTTTGCAGAACCAGGGCCACTGTAGCAATGCCAGCTCAACAAATTCAAAACTTAAAAGAGGCAAGGCCCCTGGCCTGGATGGGATCTCTCCTGAATTTTTGAAGGAAAACATAAATTGGTGGGCACTTATTTACCTATATTGATACAACAGGGAAGGTCCCAAAAGAATGGGGGGTGGCCGCGGTTGTTCCTTTCTATAAAAAAGGTAACCGAAAAGATCCTGCAAACTATAGGCCTATCAGTCTTCTAAGTGTTATAAGTAAATTATATGCTAAACACCTTCAAGAAAAATTTACACTTTGGATGGAGCAGGATGATATAATAATTCAGGAACAAGCAGGGTTTAGGCAGGGCAGATCGACTATTGACCACTGTCTTCTACTTAGGCACCTTATAGAAAAATATGTTTGCAAGGGCCCCCCATCTTTATATGCGGCCTTTATCGATCTCAAGGCAGCCTTTGACTCTATTTCTCGACCTGTACTATGGAGTGCCCCCCTTTATCGATCTCAAAGCGGCCTTTGACTATTTCTCGACCTGTACTATGGAGTAAACTTGAAGCCTCCACAATAGATAGGAGACTTCTAGCTCTCATCCGTGCTTTACATGAACATACCTCTCTGAGGGTTAGATGTACCGGGTTGGGCCACCTGACAGATGAAATCCCCACCCTCAAGGGAGTTAGGCAGGGGTGTATGTTGGCTCCAGCTCTCTTCAACATCTACGTTAACGATGTTGTTGGATATCTAAATGGTACAGATCTCCATCCACCCAAATTGGCCCAGCCCCCTATTCCTATACTTTTATATGCTGACGACGCTGTTATTCTTTCTAGAACCTCAATTGGCCTGAGAAGGGCATTAAAAAGGTTTGCCAGTTATTGTAGTGAACAGAAATTGATTATTAACTATCAGAAGACGAAGGTGATGGCCTTTG